>NC_056733.1:630344869-630502369 GCF_019279795.1 Protopterus annectens
TTTCCTGACGTCAGTGAGACAGGGGTATATAAGACACAGTCGACGCCATTTTCTTCAGTCTTTTTTGCCGCACGGTGCCCAAAGCAGAAGCAGTTCGCAAGTGCCGGTCGGCCAGCTCCTGAATTTACGAAAAATTGGAAACCGAAGTCTTCTTTAAAGCTAAGTACCCCGTTGGGGAATCTTTTCTTGCCTCAGACTGATGTCAGAAAAAGTTAACAATTGTATTTCTTGTGGGAAGCAAATACTGCATAAGGATTTCCATTCCCTCTGCATACCTTGTTTAGGCCCAGACCACGACGTCTCGGGCTGTCGCTTTTGCGCTACTTTCAATAAACGCACTATTAAGCGTCGGGCGGAGTTCGCCCAACACTTTTTTGGTAAAGCCTTTGATTATAAAATGTCCTCGGAGACTCCGACTATCGTTTTGTCCAAAAAACGCAAGGACAAGGACCAACATGCGAGGTCCGCGGTCTCCACCGACCACGCCAAAACCGGCTACACGTGGTCCGGTTCTCAGCAAGACGCCTATGCAGCCCCTGACTACCGACGACACTTCTTTGGCGGTGTCTTCTGTAACCGAGACCGCAGGTACCTCGGCCCATACCCAGACTACAACCACCGAAGCCACTGTGAGCGTTGAGCCTCCTAATGTGGACAGGTCCACTTCCACCCATGGTGTCTTTAGACCCTCATCTTCCTTTTCCATTAAGGCCTTTACTAAGTCCAAATCAGCCATGCATCCCAAGAGGCCTGTTGCACAGGGCCCATCTCCAGGCCCCATGCCTAAAAAGCAGATGCTAAAAATGGCTGAGGATTTAATTACTCTTATCAGGGGTTCCCAACCCTCCAGACAAGAGACCCAGAGTGGAGGAAGATTCTCCCTCTTCTGATCAGGGCTCCATTTTTCAGAACATTCTGATGTAGAGGAACACTCATACTCCCTTTTGAAGATTCTGATGCAGAGCAGTCCATTCCTTCTGTATCTCCTCCAGAGGATTTTTCTTTGGGGAAACCTTGCACACCTTGAGGGAACACTTCCATTGGGAAGGCCAAGACTTTTCTGATTCCAAGAAAAGACTTAGGGAATTTCTTTTGTTACCTCAACACAGACCTCTGGCGATACCTCCTGTCTTGGACATACTTGATGTTTATTCGGAGGCTTGCCTTAATCCGGATTCCCTGCCTCCTGCCCCAGTCAAGCCTGATAGGTACTACAGAGTTCCTAGCTCTCACCAATTTCTTTACAAAGACCATAATGCTGACCCTGAAACCATTTCTCAAGGCCCCAAGGGAATGAAGGCCTCTACTGCTAAGAATCCACTACCTTCCGAAGAGAGTCTAGATCCTTAGAAAGGTGGGGAAAAAGGTATATACCTCGGCCACCCTAGCCATGAGGGCCTTAAATTGTCAGTTCCATATGCTTAAATATCAGCAGTTTCTGTTATCACAATTAAGAAATAAAATGTCTCAACCTGAACAACCAGATTTGAAGGAGTTGCAGGATATGATGCATAGTGCAGAACAAGTGGGTAAACACACCTTACAATGTGGCTATGATGCCCTAGAGGCCTCAAGTAGAGCTGCTGTTACAGGATCAGTCATTCGTAGACATGCCTGGCTTAGGGAACAAATCTTGCCTGATCATGTTAAAGCTAAACTACTAGATGCTCCTTTACAAAAGGATGTGCTATTTGGTACTAATGCTGAGGAGATACTACGGAAAATGGAAGAAAAAGCCAAATCTATGCAAACTGTCAAAGCTTTTCTACAGGTTCAACCACCACGTTTTAGCAGAAATTGGCCTTCTAAAAACTGGTCCTTTCCAGCCACGGACAAGCCCCAAAGAGGTAGATACAGGCGCACAACGGGCAGAGGACAATCTCAAGGATCATATAGAGGCAGGCAATGGCAAACTCCAGCACCAAGAGGTGGCGAAGACCGTGCACAACAATACAGGAAACAAACCCAATGACTTCCTTCTTTTCATGCCAAGCAAGTCTCAGCTGGCAGCACCCTTGGGAGGAAAGCTGGCATTATTTACAAGAAATTGGCATATTATCACAACAGACAAATGGATCCTGGACTTTATAAACAGAGGCTACAGATTCCATTTTCACACTCTTCCAAAAATGAGAGGTATGCCAAACCTGCCACACAATCAAAGGGCAGAGGCACAACTACAAATTTCAAAGCTCATAGACATGAAAGCTATTCAAGAGTTACCTACTCACGAACAAGGTCAAGGTTTTTATTCCAGACTATTTGTGGTACCAAGGAAAGAAACCGACTGGAGACCCATTTTGGACTTATCCATCCTAAACACCTTTCTACTCGTACCAAAATTCAAGATGCTCACATTACAGCAGCTTCTTCCCATGCTGGGCAAGGAGTTTTGGCTGGTAACATTGGACCTCAAGGAGGCATACCTGCATGTCCCAATCAGACAAAGCTGCAGAAGATACCTCAGATTTCTTGCAGATTCAATCCGCTATCATTTCTCTGCATTGCCCTTTGGCTTATCTACTGCGCCCAGAGTATTCACGAAATGCCTGGCATCAGTAATTGCCTACTGCAGACTTCAAGGGATACAAATTTACCCTTATTTGGACGACTGCCTGATCCAAGCGGACAGCAAGCACATACTTCTGGAACATCTGGCTTATGTGACACGGTTACTGAATTCTCTGGGATACACAGTCAACAAAGAGAAATCCAGGCTAACACCATCTCGGAAAATAACTTTCCTGGGTGCCAACTTGGACACAAACACCCAGATGGCCTATCTTACGCCAGGAAAAACAGGGGCAACTAACTCAGTACTTCAAAATACTAGCAAATTGTACCAGGCTCACTGCAAGGAAAATCCTGCAGGCTCTGGGTGTCATGGCATCTTGCATTCTTTTAATCCCATGTGCAAAGTTGCATATGAGGAAACTTCAATGGTACCTAAAAAACCTATGGTCTCAACACAGCCACAGTTTGGAAACAATAATACCAATAATTCCATGTTTGCAAAAGGAATTTCTATGGTGGGCCCAAGCATGCCAAACAAACACAGGTCTCCCATTCTGCAAGCCTCAAGCAAATCAAGTCATCACAACAGACGCCTCAGATTACGCCTGGGGGGCGCACATGACAGACAGGTGCATTCAGGGCAAATGGTCCCAAGAGGAAAAGCACCTTCACATCAATCAAAACGAAATGCTAGCAGTGATAAATGCAATTACAGTTTTCAAGGACCTCCTGCATCCAGGACAATTATTGATAAGAACAGACAACACCACAGTAATGTGGTACATAAACAAGGAGGAACACATTCATACCCCCTGTGCAGACTAGCCATGACACTTTGGAACTTGGCTCTGGAATGGCAAATCGAACTTCAAGCACAGTACTTGCCAGGTTTGGAAAACACGCTGGCAGACAATCTAAGCAGAAATATGACAGACCCACACGAATGGAAGTTGCATCCTCAAGTGTTTACAAAGATAATCCAAGCATGGGGAAGGCCAGACATAGATCTCTTCGCCTCCCACAGGAATCATCAATTGGAAAAGTTCTGTTCAAGGACCGTTCATCCAAAGGCCTGGAGAGTGGATGCCCTTTCATTCAGTTGGGCAGCATGGACAGTTTATGCTTTCCCACCTTTGCCTCTTCTGCCCAAGGTGCTCTTGAAAGCAAGAACAGACAGACCGAAGATGATACTGATTGCTCCAGACTGGCCAAGACAACACTGGTACCCACTCCTGATGAGCCTAACGCATACTCCTCCCTGGTCCCTACCTCTAATGCCTCTTCTACTGACTCAACACAGCTACAAAACTCTTCACAGTCAGCTGAAAACACTCAATCTCGCTGCATGGAAAATTCCTTAACACCACAACAGACCCTGCTCCCCAAAGAGGTGCAGGATGTCATTGTGGAGGCCAGAAGGCCATCTACTAGAAAGGCTTACTCCGCAAAATGGAAACGGTTTTGCTCTTGGAATGAGAAAAAAGGCCAGGACCCTAGAAAACTGAATTTGCCTCAGATATTACAGTATCTAGCTGAGCTGATGAACAGTGGACTTTAATTTTCCTCCATAAAAATTCATGCCTCAGCCATTTCTGCAGAATTCAAAACTGATCCACCCTTATTCTCTCACCCACTCTTAAGACAGTTCCTTAGAGGGGCTAAGAACATAAGACCACCAAGTAAACAACCAATACCAGCCTGGGATCTTAATTACATTCTAGAAAAATTAACATTGCCTCCCTTTGAACCAGCTGCCTCAACAGATTTGCAATATTTGTCCTGGAAAACAGCTTTCCTTCTGGCCATTACCTCAGCTCGTAGGGTTTCGGAACTACAAGCCCTCATGGCTGTGCAGCCCTTTCTCATCTTCCATCAGGACAGGGTTTCCCTTCGAACCAACCCGTCATTTATGCCTAAAGTGGTATCCAGGGTAGCTTTAAATCAAGCCATACACTTACCTACCTTTTACCCCAATCCTCAAAACAAAGGGGAAAGGCTGCTACACTCCTTAGACATCCATAGACAGCTACGTTATTATTTGGACAGAACAAAGCCTTTCAGGAAATCAGAACAACTTTTTGTGTCCTATGCTGTAGGAGCTCAAGGGAAGCCAGTTACCAAACAGACAATTTCAAAATGGATAGGCCACTGCATACGGTTTTGTTACTCCTATCATGGAAAATCTGTCCCTACAGGCATCAGATCCCACTCCACCAGGGCCACAGCTACCTCTACAGCCTTCCTTAGAGGAGTTCCTACCAAAGATATTTTGGAGACAGCCACTTGGGAGTTCTGTGCATACCTTCACAAAACACTACAACCTGCCTTTATACTCCAAAACTAGAGCAGGCTTTGCCACTGCTGTGTTGCAGGGCATTCTGGCTCATCCCAGTTTCACCTAGTGCCTACCACCCTGTGCGTAGCTTTGGGATTCTACCCATCTGTGATTACTGCAGCTGTATGCACGATGAACATAGTACAGTTTTGTACCTACCATAAATGTAGATGTTCGAGTGCTAATACAGCTGCAGTACAGGTTTCCCTCCCTCCATCCCCTCTTTGTAAAGTCCTAGGGGCTAATCCCTCCTCATACAACCTGATTGGGTTATCCTTCTATGGTATATTTGCTTGCAACTACTAAATTTTGATTATATTGCATTGCATGTATATATATATATATATATATATATATATATATATATATATATATATATATATATATATATATATAATTTATGTATTGCCTTCCTTCTGGGGGCACCTGACATCTGGGGCAAGAAAGACTGAAGAAAATGGCGTCGGCTGTGTCTTATATACCCCTGTCTCACTGACGTCAGGAAAGAAGGCGACAACAACCGACACCGGACCTAGTCTTTGGAATTCGGCCGACCGAGGACCCGCCTGACGGCAGAGAACCCATCTGTGATTACTGCAGCTGTATTAGCACTCGAACATCTACATTTATGGTAGGTACAAAACTGTACTTTTTCTAGGCAGAGGTGGTTATTCAAGAATTTTTCTAGTTCCCAAACCAGAGGAATCCTGGAGGCCATTGCTGAACCTTTATGGTCTAAACATTTTTGTCAAGGTCCTAAAATTTGATATGTCATTTCACTGTCTTGTACCTCTGATCCCCCATCTAAATTTTATGGTAAAGCTGCATCTAAAAGCCCCCTATCCTCACAGTCTTATTTGCTAAGCATTTCAGGTGTGTGTCTGACTGATGTCAGTTCCCTATCTTACTCTTTAGACTATCCATTGCAACAAGATTATTCACAAAATGTCTAGCATAAATGTCCAAGAGATGCTTACAGTAATCGATGTGTTAAAGACCTTGAATCATCTCTGGTCCCCAGAACCATTGCAGGTGTTCACAGACATCACTGCAGTGATGTGGTACATAAACTGGAGGAGTAACAGACCTTGTCTTCTTTGCAGACTGGCTGTGATAGCCTGGGAGGTAGCAATTCAGCTCAGTCTGACAAGGCTTCATACATTTCTGCAGACAAGCTCAGCAGGACCAGGGCAGACCCCCACAAATGGAAACTTCATCCTGGAGTCTTCCAAGAATTAATCCAGTTGTGGGGAATATCTCATTTTTTTTTTATTACTTGTGTGAGTTACTGTCCTATAGCCTGTCGTACTCTTCTGTCAAGATACATTTGTCAGCCATTTCTGTTTGTATGCCTTTGGATGCTCCTTTTTCTAATGTTGCACAAATTAAACAGTTTTGGAAAGGGCTTTTACATAAAGGCCACCCTGGAAATCGGTCACCTCCTTGGGATCTTACTGTTATGCATGGAAAAGCTTACTCCTTCTCCATCTAAACCAGCTATCAGGCTTATTTCAGGTTCTTAAAAAAGGAAGACTGTTTTATTCATTGCTCTGACACTTAGGTTCATAGGTAGGTACTAGGCTATACGCCCTAGGGACTATATAAGCCTAGCCAAAAAATGTACCCTGGCTTTCGCCAACCAAGAAAATTATTTTCCTGTGCCCCTGTCGAGCAGAGCCATAGAAGTGATCCCTGGGGTGAATTTCACATTTTCCATCCAGTCATCAAGATTTTTCTTGAAGAGTGCTAATGAGGAGCTCTGTTTGACATAGATAGGTAGTCTTTTCCAGAGTATGGGAAGTCTCTGGGACAGGAATCTATCCCTCCAGCATGTTCTGTTTATTGTGGTGACAAACTTTAGGTCCCTAGACCGTGTAGCTCGGAGGGATTGGGATTTCTTTAAGTGGAGCATGTCCAACAGCTCTGGGTTTGACATAGCTTTGTATGTTAGGCAGAGATCGCCCCTGAGTAGGCGATATGCGATGGAGTAAAGCTGTAGTTTTTTTAGACTGTCTGCGTAGGGCATCTGTTTGAGACCAGTAATCCTCTTTGTGAGGTATTTCTGTGGTCTTTCCAGTTGTTGTAGATGTCTTGTGAGGACCATACCAAAAGGGGCGTTGTACTCTATAATGGGTCTAATGAGTGATGAGTAGAGGGGAACAATGACCTCTTTTTTTCTGGATGAGAATCCTTTTGTGATGAAATGAGCCATGTAGAAGGATTTCCTGACTACTGTGGCGATGTGATTATCAAAGGAGAGACTACTGTCCACCTGTGTCCCAAGGTCTCTTATCACATTTTCGGCATTAAGTAGACTACCAGCTATGTGGTAGTTCATGGGTATAGAGTTTTTACCAAAGGGGATGACAATACACTTTTTGGCATTGAGCTTCAGGCCTTGGCTTTGACACCAAGTATCTGTCTCAGTGAGGCCCTTTTGTAGTTTGTCCACATCGTTAGGAGTTTCGATTATGGCTCCTAGTTTGCAGTCATCTGCAAACTTTGTTAGCCAAAGACCTTCTGTGTTAACCTGCACTTCAGAGAAGTAGATACCAAACAGGAGAGGACCCAGGACTGAACCCTGTGGTACTTCACTTGTCACTGGTCTGAAGTCGGATTTGGAATCCGCTACTTTCACAGTGTGGGTTCTGTCCGTGAGCCAGTTGGCAACCCATCTTGTGGCATAGGGATTTATACCTAGTTTAGTGAGCTTATCTATAATTCCAGAGTGGGGGATGGTGTTGAAAGCCTTGGCGAGATCTAGATAAGCTGTGTGAACCATTTTACCCTCATCTATGGCTTTGGTGACTGCTTCAAAGAAGTCAATCAGGTTTAGGAGACATGATCTGCCTTTTACATATCCAAACTGGGTAGGGTCCAGAGTTTGGAGATTACCAATGTCTTTGTTTATGAGTTCCACGATGATACGTTCCATGGCCTTGCAGACCAGGCTCATCAGGCTAATGGGGCGGTAGTTCCCGGGGTCCGTTGTGGCTCCCCCTTTGTGGAGTGGGATAACTGTCACAGTGCGCCATTCATTGGGTACAAAGCCTGAGGTGAGGCTATGATTGAACATGGTACTTAGGTAGGGTGCCAGTTCATTCTGTAGTTCATGTAGAACGCAGCCTGGGATATTGTCAGGTCCTATGGATGCTGTGTTCTTGGCTTTGGAGAGTGTGTTTTTTACCTGTGCAGCCGTTATAGGAACTTTGCATTCTTCCGGTAAAGAGATGGGCCCTCTAGGGGGTAAGAGGGGGGTAAAGTTAGCACTTAACCTATCTGCTAGAATGTTGGCAATATCAGCTGGTTCTGTATATTTAGTGTCATTGTGCTGTAACTCAGAGCAGATCTGAGTGTTCCCATTGAGATTCTTGACATAGCTATAGAATGCTTTGTGGTTGTCAGTGGCAATTTTGTTTTCGTAACTAGCTTTGGAGGATTTTATGAGGGATCTCAGCTTCTTATTGAGGTTGACCAAGGAGTTCCTCCAGTCATGGGATTTTACTCTTTTTTGCAACAGTTTCTTTCTTCTGTTGTAGAGTTTGTTTATGGCAGAGGACCACCAGATTGGCTTCCTTTTTTTGGAAGATAACATCTTGGTTCTATTAGGGATAGCATGATCCATGCACTCGTGTAAGTGCTTATAAAGTGCATTTGTGTAGGATTCAGCAGTCATACCTCTATTGTCCGTCTGCATGGGTGTCAGGAAGTTTGCCACTTCTGTCTTAAGAAGTGTGAAGTTGGCTTTGGAGAAGTTTTTTACGATGGTTTCCCTAATTGGGGGTGGGATGTGGATGTCCAGGCTGTTTAGCTTGTGGTCAGATCTGACCAACGAGGAATTGACCTCTGGTGTGGAACACCGGTTTCCCATGTTGGTAATGACCAGATCTAGGATATTGCTGCCCCTCATGGGGGTGTGAATAAGTTGATCCAAGGCGTTGGAATTTATGAATTCTAGAAAACGTTGAGCAAAAGAGTTGGTACATGAGTAGTTTTCCCTGTTAATGGTGGGGTAGTTGAAATTGCCCATTATTAGGGTGTCTTTCCAGTGTATCAAGAAATGAGGAGTGGGAGACCTGGGGCATGGTGGGGGGGTCTGTAGCAAGCTACAATTTGGATTGCGGTCTTGCCCAGAGTTAGTTGCACTTGGATAATCTCGGATGCATTATGCTGTGCAACTAGCCTGGAGGTGTGGATATCCTTAATGAATATGGACACGCCTCCGCCTTTAGTGCTTCGTTCTGGGTTAGGTGGCCAAAAGGTGTGGTATGAATTGTAACCTGGTAATGCAGGGGTGCTCTCTGGAGCTTTGAACCAGGTCTCTGTCATTGCACAGATGTCAGTGTTCTCCATTTTAAGGAGTGCCTCGAGTGAGTGCATTTTGAGGTTTAGACTTCTAGCATTGAGTAGCATTACCCTCAGATTTTGCTTGTTTGTACCTGTTACGGTGGTGAATTTGTCATTTGAACCTTGCCTAAAAAAGGCAATATAGGGGTGGCAAGAGCCTTAGCCAGTATCCGGAATCCTAAGGGCAACAGGTGCAGGCCATCTCTGGCAAAGCATCGTGGTCTGTCGATCATGTCGTCCCAGGCAGACAAATACTGGATCCCCTTAGAATGACACCAGAAGCTTAGCCAATTGTTGAAGTCAATCATTTTGTCCTTGTACTGTGGTGTCATTCTGGGTGATGGCAGGATGCTACTCAGGGTTAGGATCATACCTGCCTGGGATACAAGATCGGAGAGCTCCTCCATGTCTCTTTTCATGTAGTCCAGGGAGGTACGTCTCAGGTCATTCAGGAGGAGAGTATCTGAGTTGCACGCTCTTATGGTGTGCCAATCCTACCTCTTTTTCCAGAGGGGCAGGATTTCTTTAAAAAAAAAAAAAATTACTTGTGACGAAGGCAAACTTACATTTATATGAAAGTAAAGAAATCATAATAAGTTCACAGTTATACATCACATGTATTCTTCTGTACAATATAATCAATCACGTTTTACATAAATTGTTTAATTCCTGCCTTCCCTTAGACCTTATTCCTCCTCCAAAACATTCTCTGCATGTATTGTTCCCACAGTTTACATTTCTTTTCTATGCAATTCACTCCTACCCTTTTCTAAAGATCCCACTTTCAGTTCTTTTGTCTCTGTTACAGTATTCACAACTTCAAATATGGTTGGTTTAGACAATGATTTCCATGTTATAGTAATTGCTTTTTTGGCAGCCAGCAGACTTAAATGTGACAAGACCTTAATTTGTCTATCCAATTTAGATCCTGCATCCCAGTTCAAAAAATAATTTCCTTAGTTACAGTCATTTGCTCACCCAGTATCTCTGACAGAGTACTCTGTAAGGAATTTTTATTAAAGTCTGCCAATTCATTACACTTCCAAAACATATGCTCCCAGCTACTGCTTTCTTCCGCATCATACCTCTTAACATTTGCCATCTACCTGAGGAAAAATTCTTTGGAGTGTGCTTGGGATATAAAATACCTATGCAAACACCTGCAAGCAGAAATCCTAAATCTCTTGGAGTTTGTTGCACATCTGTGTTCTCACATTGTTTTTGTGAAGTGCATATCCAGTCTCTCTTCCCAGTCTTGAATACCTTCCTCTGATTGATTCCTATAGTTTTAGTGCAGTATTTTATATGCCCTTTTAATTATCCCTTTTATAACAGCAGTTTCTGCCCTAGATTCAGCTAAAAACTCTACAAGCGCTGGCCTTTCACTTAGGATTCTCTTACACCTTTCTTTTTGCCTTTACTCTGGTATCAGTCCCTGGTAGCAAGGGTAGTCTATAGCCTGCAGTCCAAAAGGAGATTGTTTCTTTGACAACAAGCCCAATCTCTTAATGCCTAAAGGTGTCTGAGAGTTTACTTTAAACCAGACTGTTGTTCTCTGTTTTTTCCCTGAACTAAAGAACATGGGAGAAAGGATTCTTCATTCTCTGGATGTACACAAGCAGCTCGGATACTACCTAGTCAAAACTCTACCTTTCAGGAAAACTGACCAGCAGTTTGTTTCCTATGAATGCAAGAGGAAAGGACAACCAATGACAAAGATGACTATTTTTAAGATGGTTCTCTCATGCCATTATTTTTTGTTACACTCATCACAATACACCAACCCGCGGTGGTGGTGCTGCGGTAGCATTGTCGCCTCACAGTAAGATGCTGTCCGGTTCGATTCTCAGCTAGAGCGTCTTCTGCGTGGAGACATGCGTGAATGGGCGTATCTTCTTTGAAGGTTGTGCATCAGGCCTAGCAAGCCTGTACGTAAAAATCAACTGCCAGTCATTAGCGGACCGAAGTTTCGCTGTGGCGACCCCTAACTGGGAAAAGCCGAAAGACACAAACAAACTCATCACAATACACCACTTCCAGGCAGGGTTGCATCCTGTTCTAGTAGAGCTTTGGCTTCTTCTATGGCTTTTTTTTGAAAAGGGTAAAAAGTATTCTAGAGGCAGCAGCTTAGTCTTATGTAAATACTTTTACAAAGCACTGCAAGCTGGATTCTTTTTCCATGTCCAGGACAGTCTTTACTAGGACCATTCTCCACAGGCTCCTGGAGTCTTAGTTATTGAATGCCTCCCTTTTTTCGTGACAGAGCTGTGGTAATCTGCCCAAATAGCTTAGGCTACTGCAGCTGTGATCTGTGTATTGAACATAATGTAGTTTAAGTAATCTTAATAGTTGATGTTCTGATATGTCACAGTTACCAGAGTCATCCCTCCTCATAGCCCCTTTTGTTTCTTGTTATTTTTATGTTGCCAGAGTGACATTGTCACCCTTTTCTTTATAATTATGGTTGACTTTGTTTCTTTGCACAAGTTTTCAAACCTCTTTCCTTTTTCCTTGGGAAACAGTGCTTTGAAGCTTTTTGTGCCCCAGCTGCCTTTTGTATTGAATTCTGCATGAGCTCCTGGCATTTGGAGTGCATAGAGGATTATTTCCATTGGGTGTGACAAGGATGGATAGGATTAGAAATGAGTATATTAGAGGGTCAGTTCAGGTTGGACGGTTTGGAGACAAAGCTAGAGGCAAGATTGCTTTGGTTTGGACATGTGCTGAGGAGGGGTGCTGGGTATATTGGGAGAAGGATACTAAGGATGGAGCTGCAGATAAGAGGAAAAGAAGAAGGCCTAAGATAAGGTTTATGGGTGTGGTGAGAGAGGACATACAGGTAGTTTGTGTGACAGAGCAAGATGCAGAGGACAAGAAGAAATGAAAACAGATCTGCTGTGGCGACCCCTAACGGGAGCAGCCAAAAGAAAAAGAGGATGTCCAGAGCTCTTTTAAGCTGGACAGTGTTTGGGGAGAACCCAGATAGCATAGGCTACTGCTGCTGCAACAGTGATCTTTTAGAGTGTATACTGTGATGGTAAGTTTAATTTCACAACTATGCTTTACTTTTCAAAAGCAGAAGTCATGAATCTCAGGTAATCAGAGCACATTCTCTGCTGATTTGATTGTTTTGTCTGTATGTAGAACTGGCTAAAGGTTCCTACTGATATTAGTTTATCTGATGCAAGAGAGATGTCGCAACCAAATATATCATTCTTCCAGAGCTGTAGCAGTGGAATTTGGTAGCCTGGGCAACACGCCCCTTTGAAACCACCACTGCCACCATCTCCCTGCACCTTTAAAAAAGTTTGACAGGTCACTAGCTGTATTAAGTGATCATGAACACTTATTAGACTGCCTCTAGAATAACTGCAAAACTTCTGTTTTAAGGTAATAAGACTACTTTAAAAAAAAAAATGAGGTTTGACTGACAAGTTCTTATTAAGGGCTGATATTAGTTTATCTGATGCAAGAGAGATGTCGCAACCAAATATATCATTCTTCCAGAGCTGTAGCAGTGGAATTTGGTAGCCTGGGCAACACGCCCCTTTGAAACCACCACTGCCACCATCTCCCTGCACCTTTAAAAAAGTTTGACAGGTCACTAGCTGTATTAAGTGATCATGAACACTTATTAGACTGCCTCTAGAATAACTGCAAAACTTCTGTTTTAAGGTAATAAGACTACTTTAAAAAAAAAAATGAGGTTTGACTGACAAGTTCTTATTAAGGGGTTAAGATGAACAATTGTGATCCTTTAATGACGTCTTGTAAGCTGCCCATATTTTAAGCTTTGGCACCCCTACAAGTTGGCACAGTGCCAATTTGCCATACCTTACTGTGACATTGTTTGTGTTATCTGGATGAGAAGTTGAGCTTACATCCATCTCAAAAGGCTTTAAAAGTCAAAACTTCAGTGGCTGGATTGATACATTTCTGTCTGTTAAGCACAGTGATTATCTCTTTTAAGGATATACCAGCAACTATTTCATTGTCACGAAGTAATGTGAGCACTTGAGAGAACTGTACTGCTTATCTCATAGATGTCATCTTGCTGTGGCTGTTAGTAATGTTGTCACCGCTGCATTCATTCTGTGCATTTTACCCATGTCTCTTCTTTCCTGCAGGAGTGCTTTACACCCTTCATCAATGGCAGTTTTTTCGAACATGATGGGCAGCCCTATTGTGAGATGCATTATCATGAAAGACGTGGGTCTCTCTGCTCCGGCTGTCAGAAGCCTATCACAGGTCGCTGTATTACTGCTATGGGCAAGAAATTCCACCCAGAACACTTTGTCTGTGCCTTCTGCCTGAAACAGCTTAACAAAGGAACCTTCAAGGAACAGAACGACAAGCCTTACTGCCAAACTTGTTTCCTCAAGCTGTTTTGTTAGAATGTGCCAAGCTCCCAGTTCATGTAATGATGGGCAGTGTTTCTTCAGGCTCTTTTCTTAGAGCTCACTAAGTGCCACACTGATCTATTGATGGGTAGTTTTGTCAGCACCTGCAGAGTGCCCCATTGATGGCACTATGGGCAGTGTTTCTCTTAATAAAGTGCATTCCCAACATCCCCTTAGTTCCTGTTACTGTAGTTTCTCATTTTGGAATAAATACATATATATTTTTTCACTCTATGGACTTGCTTTAACAGTGTAAAACTCTGCACATATTAATCCTTAACTCCATTCTGTGGTGCTGTATGCATTGAAGGAGTTTGTCCTCGTAGCTGCCCATCACTAGATTAGTGGATTCTTTACACAAGTAAACAACCAGCCAGATGTCTCTTCTCGAGAGTAATTGCAGATGCACATTTGGGTTTGTTCTATACACACAATGCAGAGAACATCTTTATAATTTGACATGGTGGGTTGTGCTTTTTATCTTCAGAAATTGTGAATTTGCTGGGAATGCAGACTGATAAGTGCCTGTTAGTTCATGTACTTGATGTTTGTACTGTCTTGATAAGAATGTAGAAACCTGAAGCTGTGCTCTATTTTGTTTGCTATATATGTTCAACCTATGCTTCATGCAGATACTCAAACATGCACACACACACACACACACACACACACACACACACACACACACACACAATGGTTTAGCAGTCCATCAGATGTTGTCAGTCCTCTTTTTTTGGCCCGCTCTGCAGGACTTAACCCAGCAGCTCCTCTACCTTCACCCAGTTTGCCCATTCATTCTGTGGGAAATGGGAGCTCATCATTCATGGATTATTTGAGTGACCTGGTGGAATCTCTGTTCCCAGTAAAGTGTCAGGTAATAGGGAGAGGGCCAACGTGCTGGTCCTTGTCTGGAGAGAGGCCTTTCCCTCCCCCCATTGGGGCCCCCTCCACCTACCTCAGCTGTTGCTGTCTCCCAAGGAAGGGCAAGCTGAGTTCCTCTTGGCTTGTAGTGTGACTGCACTTTGACAGCATGCTCAAGACCCACTTGGCATAACTCTTAATGTTCCTGTGAGCTTTCATCCTTACTGTAAACCAGAGCCACCACCTACCCACAAGATAGGTGAGCCAGTAGCATCTATTCACTGTCCCCCCCCCCCCCCAAGAAGCTCCTGCAGCACCTGAGCTATCAAACTGTGGACGCTTGCAGTGTTCACAGGACTTTATTCCTTTCTGCCATGTTATTGGCTTCAGTCTGCAGTCCTTGAACAGCACTGCTGAATTTCCAGATCTGGGGAAATGCTTATATTTGTTATGAAGTGAAAGTGAAAAATTGTGGTGCAGGTATTTATCATTTTTGTAGAACACGTTGGATGTCTGTACATAAAATGTCAGCTTGGGCACAGTTTTCCAAGACTGTGATCCATTTGAAACGACCATGTTCTGTGTAAGAACAGTATATATTTTAGCATTTGCTGTACATCATGTTGAATAAGTGGCAGTTTTGACAAGATGTCACAGGTGAGACCTTAGAACTAACATCTATGCTACTAGTCTGACTTTTCATGCATGACACTTAAAGCTGTTTCCCCTTGTACTAAATTTGGCATCCCTGATTTTTAGTGCATGGGAGTGGGAGACAGAGTTCTGGGTTAAGTACTTCAGGAACTTAGATCTAGTATTCAGTATGTTAGTTCAACATTTAGTGGATATGTTGCTGTAAGGCTCCGGATTTAGTACATGAAAGAAGGGTTCATTAGTTACACTAGACTTTTATTGCATAGCATTAAGGCTAGGACTCTCTATTTGGTGCATAGCAGTATGCCTTAGATCGAAGGACTTGAGCATTTAGTATGTGTGACAGAGCTGACTTCTTACTGTGAGTGGGGAAGGACACTGTGTTCACTGAGACTGGGGCTTAGTATTTAGTGTCTGGGTGGGACTCAGTTATGTAAGACAGGGCTGACAGCCTATTGTGCCTGGGAAGATTCTCTTTTGTGTGTCAACTGGGCTTGGTAGTATGTATGTGGAACAAGTCTCAGAGCCTGGTAGGCCTAGGAGAAAGACTGTTTAGTGTGTGTGGTTAGGGCTCAGCATTTAATATATTAAACAAGTTTCAGAGCTTAGTGTGTATTGGGGAAAGACTGCATGCACTGCATTGAGAGCTTAATGTTTAGTATACTTAACAGTGCTTAGTGTGCATGGGAGGTGGACTGCTTGTTTAGTGTGTGGAAGTAGGGCTTGCAGCATTTAGTCTGTGTGTGGTAGTAGGGCGCAGAGCTTAATATGCGGAAGAAATGGCCCCTTTTCCTGTTTGATGTTTGCAGTTCAAAGTTTAATATGCATGAGGAGAAGAATTGTACATTTAGTGAGTGGGGGAAAGATTCAGAATGTAGTGTTAGTGGTGGTGAAGACAGACCATATACTGGCTCTTGCTGGGTGCAATGCAGAAAAACTAATTCTGGGAAGGACACCAGTCTGCCATGGTGTGCGCATATGGCATGCTCATCAGTAGGCAGAATAGAAGACTGCCATTTCACATACAGTATGCCTTTAGTATATGAGAGGAAAGTGAAGCAGCCTGCAAATTTTAAACTTTACACAGATGGCATCCCAGCCAGGAACTGCACTTAGAACACCGTGCTTTGAAGCATCTGTGCTAACGTCCGCTTCACCCAGCTCTTGCAAGTTATAAAGTGGTAATGCAGCATCTTCCTTTGCAAAGACCCGTGGAGGACCAAGTATGTTTTGGATTACTAAAACGTCCTGGTTGAGTATTTTAAAAAAGCTTAGGAGATTGCAATTCCCTTGCCAATGCACTGTACTCCAAACCAAGGAATGTTCATTGCAGCAGCCACTGTGGTCATCCATGTTTTCATGTACCTGTGCTACTGCATCCAAAATATAAGTGTTCTATGTCCTCTGTCTTCTTTAGAGGAGGAAGACCTGTATGGAACAGTTTCACATGGCCATGGATCTACTGTTAGTAATGTTAACATTTAGTCAGAGCAAGTGCTTA
The DNA here is from genome assembly GCF_019279795.1 of Protopterus annectens. Taxonomy (NCBI): domain Eukaryota; kingdom Metazoa; phylum Chordata; order Ceratodontiformes; family Protopteridae; genus Protopterus; species Protopterus annectens. The sequence continues at coordinate 630,361,482 of NC_056733.1, forward strand.
GGTGCCTGCATTGTTAGCTTTTTAGGCAGTTTATAGTAACATGGCTCCACTTCTGAGGTGATTTGATTGAAAGAACATGACTGCTGAGGTCAGTGGTGATCTCACAGCTTGGTAATGTGATTACGCAGCTGATGTGTAAAAAAACAAGTTTGATAAACTAAATCAAATTGCTGCTTTAGCTACTTATTTAAATGTGCTTTTAATGCATTTTTGTTTCGCCACTGTGCACTTCCAGCACTTTTCATACCTCATTATTTGCAGTGTTGGTGACATGAATGAGTTAAAAAGACTGTACAGTGGCATTGTTTCAGCAACAAGTAATGCAATTCTGCCTAAAGTTCTTTGTACTACTAATGAAGTACAATGAATAGAGACCATTATTGATTTGTTAACCAAGCAAGTTTCTTACATTGACACTAAAGACTATGGTTCTGTCATCAACGAGGATTCTTGTCTGGCAGTATTGTGTGAGTGACACACCTCTACTCATTCCATTTTGCATTATCTATAGGAAATCTGTCAGAATTCAGGTTGGCTGCTTTTATTTCCACTTTGCAGCTCTACCTTTTGTGCCCCTCCCCCAACTCTGTTCCCACTGTGTTTGTAGGGTGAATGGTCCCATTCTTACTTTGTATATGTTTTGTGCAAATTCCCATGTTTCCATATCTGAGTGAATGAACAAATGAATTCTGGGACTGAGCTCACTTTACCACTCAATTAAGTAATAATTTTTAGCAGTAAAGTAATGGTTTCTGCTTTGGAAATCGCACTGATTCTGAAGAAAATCCATCACTGTGTCCGGCAAAAGGTGGAGATTTCTGCTTTTATGTCCTGCATCATAATTTTCCACTCAGCAGTGCCTCCGGACTACTGGTTTCATGTTGCCTTGAATTTTGGTGGTGCCCATTAAAGGTCACACCTGAGGAAGCCACAGTGGCTTTTAAAAAGTGGAATCAGATTGCATGTTGTTTGCATCACCAGTTACCAGTTCTGTTTAACAAAGTGAGGATGTTTCTTTGGCAGCTACAGGTAACTTTCCTCTAGCCATGTCTTTCTTCCCCAGCATTGTCTGGTCAGTTTCTCACAATAGCTGTTAACACATTAGGCTCTTACCTTTCTTCTTTGAAGAATTGGGGGTCTAGGTAAAATAAGTAGTGCTTCGTTTGAGTAAATGACACAGGTGGAAGTTGTAGCTTACGAAAGGCACTTCAGGCACATCTGCACCCTGCAGATGAATAAAGACTAAAACCATATGGTTGATGTGATCAGTATACTAGGAAAAATGGATGCCTCTCCCTTTTTGCAGTTAGTGAATCTCTGGAAATTTCAGCTTCTCCACAGAACCACTCTTTTTACATTCTGCCTTCCCTGACAGAGTGCTGGTGCCAACACTGTGAGCATCAGATCTTAGACTGACTCATTAGTGGTCTTTGTAAAATCCATTTTTCACAGGTATTGGGTCTGTTTGCCATGGAAGATGATACTCAAACACATAGATTTGCTGTCAGCATTCTATTCTTGAGATGTGGAAGACAGATGCCCTCTCCTGCCTTGGACTGTGAGCTTATTTTATGTTTTTCATCTTTTCTGATCCTGAAAGGTATGTTCAGGTACAAAAATTATTCTTATAGCAACTGACCAGTGACATCTATGGATGACCGTACTCCAAGTGGTTTATCTTTAATTATCTGTTATGACATAAACAGTCATGTATATAAATGAAAACAAACCAAATTGACATTTTCTCCGTTCTAAACATTCTGCATCATGTACAATCTTATTGACAGTCATTATCAAACATTACATAGCTAACTCAATTCCTGCCTTCTCTTAAACCTAATTCTTCCTACAAAACATTATTTAGCATGTATTGGTCCCACAATTTCAATTTTTCTATGTAATTTGCATCTACTGTTTTCTGAAGATCCCATTTTCAGTTCTTTTATCTGTTACTATATTCACTACTGCTAATAAGATGAGTTAGGCTTTGATTTACATTTTCTAATAATTGTTTAGGCAGCCACCTGAATTAAACTCAGCCAGGCCTTACTGTGTCTATGCAATTCAGATCCTGTATAACAGGTCAAAAATAATTTCCTTAGTTAACACCAATTTGCTCACCAAGTATTTCAGATGGAGAAATCTTTAGGGAATTTTTAAAGTCTACCAACTTATTACAATCCCAAATATGTTCCCAGTTACCTCTTTCTTCCCATCACACACAAAACACTTGCAGTCTACCTGCAGAAAAGTTATTTGGATCCTACTTGGGGCATAAAAATACATATTCAAGCACTTTCAAGCAAAAATCCTAAATCTTCTAGACTCTGTTGCATATTTGGGACCCAGACATATATTCTTCAATTATTTCTGTGTGAATTGCTTATCTTGTCTGTCTCTTCACAATCTTTTCTAGCCTCCTCTTATAGTAATTATGCAAAATTGTATATGCCATACTAATTATCCCTTTGTTTATAGCAGCTCCTGTTATAAATTCAACTAAACCCTACCAGTGGTGGTCTTTCATTTAGAGTTCCCCATTCCTTTTTCTTTGCCTATACTTTGATATCAATCCTGGATAAGGAAGGTGGTATCTAGCCTGTAGTTCAAATTGTATCCTTGGCCTCTTCTCATTCAATTACCTTTCCCTGTCTAGTTGTTTGATCCCAGTATGTTGGTTCCTTTGGAGTTTTCTCCAGTAAATTCCAGCCCCCTATTGCCAATTGTTTGTATCCCTAATTGCAATCATCTCTATCGGCATAATCTCCTTTCTCAATTCCCATGTTGGCTTAGTTCTTAGAATACAGTCTGCTATTGTTATCCTCAAGTATCTCCATCCAAAATCCTAGTCTCTCCTTTTTTTTCTTGACCCCCCCCCCCATTTCATCATCAGTCCTTTCCACTTTGAATTCTAGCCTTCTGCTTCTGCAATGTATAGGAGCCTTAACTGTGTAGCTCTGAAATATCCCTTCAAATCAGGTCATCTAAAACTACCTTGTTCTGTTAGAAAAATTCCACTTGATTCTTGCCCTTGTCTCCACACAGATAAAATCCCTCAACTCTCTATTAATTGCTATCCAGAACTTCTCTGGTTGTTAAAAATATGCCTGACCTGTGTATTAAACTGAAAGGACTAAAAACATTTTCACTGCTTGTATCTTGTTTCACAGTTTTTATTATCTTTTGTTTAGTCTCTACCTACATATCCTTAGCTGCCCTAACAGAATCCTTTTCAACCCATACTCCTGAGTACTCCATTTTGTCTTGGCCTCATAAATGTAGATATTGCTGAACCAATTTGTGTGTGGATACATAGTTTATAGATGTAACCTTTGTTTTATTTTCATTAATGTTATATCCTAAAATGGCTTGAAACTGTCTCAGAATATTCCACCACACTGAGATGTCCTTTTCTGGTTTTATCAGATACAAGAACAATATCTGCATATAAAGCTAACTTTTCTTTATTAACGTACCATTTGTATCCCTGAATTTCTGGGTCTCTTATTTTCTTTGCCAGAGAGGTACAGTGGATAGCGTTGTCATCTCACAGCAAGAGATTTCCTGGTTCAGTTGTCAACTGGGGTGCCTTCTTTGTGGAGTCTGCATGTCCTCCATGTTTGTGTGGGTTTCCAATGGGTGCTCCGGTTTTCTTCCACATTCCAAAGTCAATGCAGTAGGTGGTTGGTCACTTTAAATTGGCCATAGATGTGAGTGTGCATGAATTACTGTGGCAGGGCTAGCCATCCAGTGGTATAAACCTTGGTACTAGATTGTCACTGTTGAAGTGACACCCCAACCCCATATGCAAAAATAGAAAAAAAGGGGTTTTGGATGGATGGATTATGTTCATTGCCAGTGGTTCTGAATATAACACAAATAAAGGGGAAAGAGGACACCCCTGCCTGGTTTCTGTGCTCAGACAGCACTTACTAAAGAAGAAGCACCCCTCCCACTTGAATTTTTTACTCTGATCCCTCATATATCCTCCTAATTAACCTTATTTTGTAAATTAATGCAAATGCTTCAATTGCCATACTTGTAAAATCCCAGTTTACACTGTTGAATGCTTTCTGTGCATCAAGACCCACCCACAACAGTGGTATTTTCTTACATTCTGCTTCCCTCTCGATCATTGTTGTTCTGTTAATGTCAGATGTTTGTCTCCCTTCCACAAAAGCACATTGATCAATATCTATCATTTTTAGCAACACCTTTGCCATTCTTTTAGTCATTCTAGACATAAACCATTTATAATCATTGTTTAGAATCTAACTGGGCCTTTATGAAGCTGGAAGTGATAGGCCTTTACCATCTTTAGATAGTACAGCCACTACAGCTTTCTTCCAAGATCTTGGTGCTTTCCCTTCTTTTAAAATGCTGTTAAACAAAACCTTCTAGATATTTATCATTTTCTTACCTATTGGCTACTCCAAGTGGATTCTTGATGTCTTTGCTGGGAACAGACAGAAAACTCTGAATTTTGTCCAGAGAAAGCTGTGTTTGATTCCAAACATCTGATCTGATGTTGTCTTTCATTTTTCCTCACATATGGGTCATGGATCCGACTCTGATGCATTTCTACAGACTAGGCTACAAGTCTCGAGCTCCACACTCTTCCCGTAATGCTCTACCCTTTGTCCAGCCTTCTCAGATCTCGTTTGCTTCCAGCGGTGTCAGGCGTGGTTACTTCAGTCTCAAGCCGTAGGATCACAGTGAGAAATTTATCCTTGTTTTTCTTCTCTCAGTTAGGTTTAAATTTATTATTGCTTTCTTTTCTTAACTTCCTCACCTTCCTTTAGTCCTTTTACAGCATCAGTGACCTTTGTGTTGCTGTTTGCTCCCTTTGTTTCTGGGCTTTCGGCCCCCTTTCCCTCTAATAGCTTTATATTGCTAGTTAGTTGTAAAAAAAACGATCATTTCTGTTTACTCTGTACCTTTAGTGTGTTAGTGCGTGTGTGCGCCTGTTCTTTTGGTTGGGCTTACTTTGTCTGTGTGCTGTCGTGTGAGAAATTAGCCTTTACCAGTCACCATGTCAGAAAAAATGACTGGGTTCAACTGTTGTGCAGAATATGGATACAAAATCTCCCATTCTGATGCTCATCACAGTTGCGTTTATTGCCTTGACCCTCAACATCTTCAGTTGGCTTGTGTTATCTGCAAGGGATTCAATCTTAGGGACATAGCCAACCAGAAAAATAAAATAAAGGGACTTTTGTCTGCATAAGCTGTTTCTCCAGGGGCTCAAACCCCCTCCAGACTTGTGGCAGGGCCTTTGGACCCAAAGAAACGCCTGCGCAGGCTACTTTGGAGCTGCCTTCCAGATTTCCCAGGCTGTCAGATCAGAGTTCAAGGATCCTAGGTCCTCTTTTGCTCCTGTGGCCCTGAAGCTCTCTTCAGATTCAATAGGTGCTGCTGCCTCCAAGAGCTCTCTGAGACCATCCACCTCCACATTAGATCCTCACTCCTCAGATCTGAAAGCTCAGAATTGGACCTCACAGCTCTCAAGTAGGCTGGAATCACCTACCTTGCCTTCCAGTATTCTGTAGACAATCTTCAGGCTTTCCAGACTGACCTCAGTAGCTCCACGAGGACTTCCAGGATTTATCAGAAATCAAAGTGGACATGATGATACAGAAGATCCTCAAGACTCAGATCCAGATGTGGGTTCTGTCTTCTCCATCTCCTCTGGGATCTGTGAGTGTGCCCATTACCATGCAGTTTTCTTCTCCAATCTGATTACCAGCATTGGAGCCCCAAGATCTTAGCCACCTGGGAGTGTTGGTGTCTGATCCAAGGAGGCTACCATCCTCTACTCCAACAGTTGCTCTGACTGCCTCTGCTCTGGTATCTTCAGATCAGAGTGGGCCTCGGATCCTAGTTGTTGCTGTCTGGTCAGGGGGGGGGTTTGGGTCAGACTTTGATCTGTCTCTTCCTCTTGGGGACCCAGCGCTCGACATTTTGGATCCAATTTGGACTGGAAACTGGGGGTTTGAGGTTCCTGTCTTCTCTTCCTCAGTTGCTTCAGCTCCAGGGGAGCTGGGCAAGGACTTTCTGGGCCCTTCGGCTTTCCATATTGTAGAAAGGGCTTTCTCTTCTGTTAGAGATCCGACCTGTCAGCTGCAATCCTCTGTCTGCTCCCATTGGATCACAGACCTGAGCCTGTCATACCTGTCCAGAGTCTGCCTGCCCTAAAGGATCTCCAAGCTCTCCCACCAGAGGGAGCCCCTTCTTCTGAGACCTGTCCTGAGCCCCACATGGAGGAGATCCCTCATAAGAAGATATGCAAGAGGAGGCACGTAGACTCCCCATTGGAGTCTCTCAGTGAGGATACAGACGTTGATGAGGGAGAAGGATCCCCCAGTTCACCACTAGAGGACGTCTCCTTCTGAGACATTTTAAAGGTCTTGAAGCAAAGAGATGCTTGGTCAGCCCAATCTCTTCCTCCTGAAGGGGGCTGTGTTTTTGCAGGCTTTTGTGATGGGCCCATCTACTTCTTGGATGACCCCCTCTGCAGATGAGCTTATCAATCTTGTGTCTAGCTGGGTCTGGAAGGAGCTGGACACTAAAGAGCCAATCCCAAAATGACCAGATAAGTTCTCAGCCCCCCCACCCCCAAAATTGGCTACATTGGACCAAGGGTATACCAGTTGATGCCATGATTGTGTCAGCAGCCACCAAGAAGGAGCTTGCTGAACAGAGTACTCATGTCTATCCTCCTAACAGGGAATCCAGAGGGATGGACAGATTTGGGAAGTGCATTTACTCCTCAACCACCTTCTCGCTGAGAGAGTTAAATTACCTGGCACATTTTACCCAGTTGCAGAGAGAGCTGGTAAAAGAACTTTCCAACTCTCAAGTAGAGACCATATCGGTGGAGGACTTTGAGAAAGTATCTCCCCACTGGCTACTTTTGCCTGCCTGTCTAATTCATCCATGAGGCTCATCTCCCATTCCACGGAGGGTGCTTCATGAGCAGTCAGCTTAGGCATCGCTATTAGATGACATGTCTGAATGAGGCTCTGTGACTTCTGGGAACCCTTCAAGGTGTCCTTTGTTAACAACCCCTTTGACTGCTCCACCTTGTTTGGGCCCTCCATTAAAGATACCCTTACCCACAGTGAGCAGTAAGGGAAGACCATATCTGCCAATTGGGGTCAAGTTTTCTTCTCCTTGGCAGACCTTCTCAAGGAACCAATGAGGTGGCAAAAAAAAACTGGTTCTGGAAATCCCAAGGGTCTTTCCAGGCAAGAGTCTTTCCAGGATCACTGTGGAAATTCTTCTTCCAGGGGCAGGGGGGAAGTTTAAATGGCAGATGTCGCTGTAGGGGTAGAGGGGACCACAGAATCAGGGCTTCAGAGAACCCTTCTGTGATGGGCCCTTTTGGCCCGACTGCTCAACTCTGGAGACAAGCGGGTCAATTTTCTCTGCACCCAGACGCCTGGGCCTCTCTCACAAAATAAGTTGGGTTCTAAGAATCATATTCAGAGGTTATTATATTTCCTTTTTCCTTCAGTTGCCAGAGACTTAAACTAAACTCCCTGATGTCCCAGCCAGTCAGAGGGACTGTTGCAGTTACAGAGGTTAAAAAAACTGATGCAAAAACAAGTCACTCAAGAAGTCTCGACTGAACAAAGAGGATTCGGAACTTACTCCTGCTTTTTTTAGTGCCAAAGAGAATTGGAGACCTCAGACCCATACTGGATCTAAGCAGTCTTTGTTTGTTTGGTAAAGAAAGCAAAGTTCTGAATGGTGACTGTCTAGTCCATTTTACCACTGTTGCAGAAGGACTATTCGCCTCATCAGATTTGGTTCCCCTTTCTCTGGTCTCATCTGAAATCTCCTCCATGGATACTGGAACCCAGACAGGATACCTCCTTCACCCTTCGGAGGGTTAAAATTCTGAATCTGTGCACCCTCAAACTTACTGCTTATATTTTTCCAGTTCCAGTGAATGTATAGAGGTCTGGGCTTACTTCTTCTGCTCAAGACATTGTGTTAGCCTCCCAAAAACCTTCTACCAAAAAGTTTTATCGAAGCAAGTGGAATAGGTTCGCTTACTGAGTGGGCAAGGAGAACAGTGATCCTTTTCAGCTCCTCTACCTGCTATCCTGTCCTTTCTAGCCTCCTTTTTGGGAGGGTGCTAGTTTTTCTACTGTTAAATTTCAGTTGGCTGCTAATTCAAATTTTTATTCTGAAAATTTGTTTGGTTCTCCTCTACATGTAGGTTATGTAAAGATATTATGAAGGGTATTTTTCTACTCCAACCCCCAGTTAAAGATCCTTCCCCTCCATGGGATCTCACCATCATTCTCCAAGGCCTAACACAGAAACCCTTAGAACCTTCCAGTGACTGTGACTTCAAATTTAATTCTTGGAAAACTGTCTTTTTGGTGGCTATCACTTCAACCAAAAGGATTTTGGAACTTCAGGCTCTGTCTACAAAACCTAGAGTCTGGCTTTATACCAGTCTTTACATTATGCCTAAAGTGGCCACAGAGGTTAATTTGAATCAGTCCATCCAGTTGCCAGTCTTCTTTCCCAATTTTTCTAACAAGGAAGAGCGGTTACTGCACCTTTTTAGATGTTTGTAGACAACTACGTTTTTACTTCCTCTGGACGAAACAGTTTAGAAAAACTGACCAATTATTTGTATCCTTTTCAGCCAACCACCTAGGCCAAGCAGTTTCAAAAGTAACTCTTGCTAAATGGCTTGCAAGTTGCATCTCTACTATTTACTCTTGAAGTGGCCTTTGATTACCCCGCCCTCCTAAAGCCCACTTAACTAGACATGTGGCTGCATCATCAGACCTTTCTTCCAGATGCTCCACTGATAGTGCATATCCTTCCTTGAGGCCACTCAAGGGTTGTTTGTAGCTGGGGACCCTGACCCATTCTTGAGGAAGAATGAGAGAGACAAATCAGACTTAAGTTATGTAGTTGCCATAACTTAGTATATGTGTTGTCTTCTTTCATTCTTCCTCACTTTCTTCTCCAAGCTGACCCCCTTCTTGTGGCTTCTGGCAGATCTCAGGAGTTATTGGGAACCTCTGTTCCCGATTTCACCCTCTGGTTGTTTTTTGTTCTGTTCTTGTGTAATAGTTACCTTTTTCTTCCTATGGGAGTTTTTGGGGGCAGCAAACGTGAAGTGGGAAGGCTGGGCAAAGGGTAGAGCATTATGGGAAGAGGGAGGAGCTCAAGGCTTGGAGCCTTATCTGTAGAAATGCTAGCAAGTCACGGCTGAGGGTCAGATCTGTGACCCATTTGTGAGGAAGAATGAAAGAAGACACCAAAGATACCAAGTTATAGAAGTACATAACTTATAAATTCTGTCAGAAATACTTCACATGTTAAAGGAAGCTACAGAGATCTTCAGCTCACATTGAAAGTCTTAAAACAGCTAATTAGGTGAGTTTTTCCTTTTTTTGCCAGCTGAAAATTCAAGTCTACCCTGGTGCATAGGTGCTGAATTGACTTGGTCACCACTGCAAGCTTGGCTTGCCTTATTATTTATTTATTTATTTTTAAGTACACCACTGTTGTTTCTGCCTGCATTTCTTGTGTTTCTCATTTATTCTCAAGTTATGATGAGCTTTTTAAGATGGTATACATTTACAGGACTACTGTGGTGAGAAGCTGAAAATGTATGGTTCTGTCTTGTTTTGGTATTCTCTGCAGTACTGATAACCCTGCAGAATAAGCATTTTTTTTGTTCAACCCCATAGTGATCTGGTGGATTAATTGTGCTGACATAATTTTTTTCATCTGACTTTGCATTTCCTATGATGCACTGTGTGAGATAAAAAAAAAAAAACTGCATAAAAATATATATGTGTGTATGTATGTGTGTGCGTATGTATATATATATATGTATATATATATATATATATATATATATATATATATGTATATATATATATATATATATATATATATATACACACAAGTATGTACGTATGTATTTTTATCACCTATTCCCTTCAAGTTTTTCTCCCCATTCTTTCTGAGGGATTACTGTTTACTTAAGAATCTTTGAACATTATCAGATTTTTTTCAGTGATCTCATCTGGGTTGCTTTTTATCTTTCAAATGAACTATGATGAGCCCTTTCTTGTTCATTTATGAACTGGTTATATTGGATTGTTTTTTGTGATGTGGCTAATTAGCTGCATGAAAATTTTTCCTCCGTTATGTTACTCTTGTTAGCCAACAATTTCAACTTTCCTGGAACTCCTGCCCTACTCTCAGCTGTAACTGTTACTGTGTAGCAAAAGAACTACAGATTTCATGAAACTCCGTAACATTATAGCCTTATTGGAAGGGGAGGTTGAAGGACCAAAACTAATTCTTGTCACCTTCTTTATGACTTAGAATGGTTTCTTTTCAGGCCTCCAGGTCTTTGGTAGTACTTAAGTTAGAAAGTCGATTATCCAAACGTCTATTATCAGAAACATCTATCTGAATGCAGCCTTCCAAAGTTTTGGGGTAGGAAAAATCATAGTCTGAATATGTAAACATTATACATATTCTCTTGTGCGTTTTTTTTTGAGCTTGTAGCCTGCTGTTTTGTGAAAAATATTCTTTATTGTCCAGTGGAATCACTGAATGGTTGAAAAGCACCCAGAAAAAAAACAATATTTTTACATTTTTTTTTTTAATCCGATTTAATGTATGTTTATCCGAACAGTTTGATTATCCAAATTACCCTAGGTCCCAATTAGTTCGGATAATAGACTGTGTACTGTATATCTCTTCCAGTCCTAGCCAAAGATGTCCCTCACTGGGCAATGACTAGCTCCTAAAACAACAAAGCTACAGACCTAAAATAATAGTTGTTACACACTCTAGCGCTTCAGCTACAACTCTTCAAGGAGTAAAACAGTAAAAAAATCACCTTCACATCTTTTATACATAAAAATCAATCAGAATAATTAAACAATAAAACAATTACATTCAGATAACCTATAATTAAGCGCCATATATTAAAAAAATAAAAAAATGACTTTACAAATTTTTTTTTCTTTTTATAATATATATTTCTAATCTATATTTAAATCATTGGGTATCAAAGTCTTGTATTTTAAAATGTACAAAGTTTCTTTGTAAAATAATTTATCTTTTAATAAATTTTCCTCCCCAAATTTCACAGTAACCTGCTCCAAAATAATACCTTGTAGTAAAATGTAATTACTTTCATGATACAGTTTAAAATGTGATGCATTTATACTTTCTATTTTTTTTTCTTATATCTCTTATATGCTGTTGGAGTCTACATTTAAAGGTTCTTTTACTCTCCACAATATAAAATAAATTACATGGGCATTTGAGGGCATAAGTAATGCCCTCAGTATTACAAGTAAATGTTTTAGTAGTAGAAAAGGGGAGGTTGTTAATCTTATCAAAAGATCCAACTACATTCCTATAGCTACTGTAAGAGTATTGGCTCCTGATATAGACTTCATGGTCTATATGGAGCTCCCACTGGGTGGTTCAGAAGTGATTGAGGTTGCCACAAAGCTGCTTACTTAACAAGCCTTTTCTTTCAGTTGAACTTTTCTCAGTTTCAGTAGAGGTAGTACCCTGTACTGTTTCAGTTATTCATCTTACACCTGAGCCTAATTTATCTCCGGCATTTGTATATTCTGGAATTCAGTTGTTCCATAGTCAGGGTGCATATGTTAGACATTTCTGTCCAGCACAAGTTTCTGGAAAGTGAAATTATAGCTAAGAACCGGCTGGTCAAGCAGCTCCTTAGAGAGTTGGCTGCACATATATCCTTTAAGGAATACCTCATGTCAATGGAACCTGAACTTCATGAATTGACAGATTTGTCTATGCAATGTTTGTTTGCCAGCTCAGTAAAGTTCAGGATCTTTTTATTGTAAACCTTTTTTTTTTATTTCATGGTCATTACCTCCACTGCCTGCCCTCTTTTGTTCCTCCTTAAACAGCCCATTCATTCCTTCAAGGAAAGTGAGAGCTGGGCAGGGACATCACACAACAGTCAGAGAAGGATTTTTTTATGCCAGGTAACAGGAATTTTAATGGAAGAGAATAGCCCTTCCCAAAGGGACAAGCATTTGATGCTCTGTGCACTTCCCACAGTGATATTATGTTTGGGATTACTGATCATCTGCTTGTCCCTTCTAATACTTGTAGTATGTGCATTTGGAATGCACCTTGCTAGAGGGTGTCCCATGTGTATATCAAGCACTCGCCACCCCACCCCCCACACACACTGTTTTCCACTCAAGACTCTAGAGTTACAGCCAAGGTTTTATCTGTGTGAGCATGGAATTAGTTTACAGCTCTCTTGTGGCTATTTGCTCTCTGCTGGCAGTGTTTCGGAGCATGCAGTTCATTGTGTAGGAATCCTTGTTTGCTGTTTCACAAGGATCATGTTTTTCTTATGACTTGCTCACTTTTACATGTAGAAGTTGCATTTGAAATGGTTTGTCTGTTTTCTTTGCTGAGGCAGTAACCAGTCTAAAAAGAGCTTTTCACTCTGGATGGGTTCAGACAACTGAGATTTTACCAGAAGTGAGCAAATGAGTTTAGGAAGTCTAAGCAGCTATTAAGCCCCTTTGCTTCAAGAGTGGAGTGTGGGGGGGGGGGGGGGGGGGTTCACACTTGCCATGCAAATCCTTTGTTAGCTTGCCAGATGCATCATCTTTCAAAATCAGAGAGGTAATCACTTGTTGGTGAATGCTGTAATCAAATGCCACTCCATTAAGGCCACAGCTGCTTACAGTATTTCCTTCAAAAATGCCTTTTGCAGACGTCTGCACAATATTTCTCTTCTTTATTGCAAGCCTTTACTAAGCATTACTGTCTCAACCCTAGCTGTAAGGGTCAGGCTTCCTTCAATATGCTTGTGCATCAGGAATTAGTACTTTGAATTTTGGTCTTTGGGCTTTATCTGTGCTGGTTTACTGCATGGGATTCAAGCCAATCCTACCCCATTATGGAGGATCTCTACTGTTGTATGTAACAGATATGTTCTCACTTTATCAGTTGTTCTCTGAGGAGCCCTGCTTCTTGAGTCACATTTACCACCCACCCCCCATGCTTGAACAAACCTTCATCATTCCCCAGCTGTTGGATTTCATGTTGAAGTGTAGGTGTCATATTTTCATGGTTATTTCTTGATTTGTGGTATGTTTGCTCAAGTTAGTGGATGGGTCAGACTGGGAGGCTTAAGGACAGATGGTGTTTGTGGTTTGTGCATGACATTCAGTGTACTCTGACATTAAGACGCAGGATTGTAATTGGTTGATAAGATGAACCCAGTCAAGAACCATGAAGGAAGGGGGATCCTCATGTAGATCGTGATACTCTTAAAAATGTATTTGTTACCTTTTGTTTATTCTGCAAGGGAAAATAATTTACAAAGTGTATTACATGCTAAATGTTGATCTGTGGTAAGAAACCGTCGATGACTGCAGTGTATGGTTCTTACGTTTTCAGTATAGAAAATTTACATTCCCATTTTCAGAAAATATTTGCAGCAGACAGATTTTTAGTTCAGAATAAACTAATACCTGGAACAGTGCACCCCTAAGGGTTTCAAGATGCAAATCTTTTCTGGATGACCTTGCATACTTTGACAGTCGCAGGACTAAGGAAGAACACTACCTCATGTAAACATTTCATGCATTGTATCAATGGAGAATGTTACATTTGCTGTTTTAGGAATTTTCTCATTGTCACATTTTCAGATATCTGTCCTTAGGTGTTATGTTTGTTCCATCTTGTATTTGGCTGTTGTATACTTAACATTGTTAAATTTATCAATGTTTATACTGAAGTTTTACTGCAGTTACAAGCTTCTCAGAGAAGATCTAGACTGGTCAAAGTAAAGCTGCTTTTAAATAATCAGGAGAGCAGCAAAATGAAACATGTAGGGGTCCTTTGAAGCTTGCTGTTTACTGACTGAGTTAATTTGTTGTACTACTGCAGGTGTCTATTGTAAGGATCTGTTGCTACAATGAATACTGCAAGCAGTTTTAGTTTTGCTATTAGGTGCATTTCAGTCATCTAGTGCACTAAGCTGTTCGGAGACTGCTTCCTTCTCCCACTTTATCTGTTAAACTCTCTGGAGTCTGCCTCCTTCCCCACCTCACTGTATTCATTAGGTTCATAGGTGTGTACTAGGCTAATGTCCCTGGGGTCTTTACAAGCCGTAGCCATAGGATTACCCTGGCATAGTGCCACCTGACCTTAGTTCCTAGTGCCTCTGTAGAGTAGAGCCACTGGTGTTATTCCCTGGGGTGTTCTCTGGAACATACCTCTCGACTGTCCAATTTTTGTTTGTTATTTTTGTTCTGTACCTCATAAAACTTGTGGTTTTTCTGACATATCACTGAGGATTGAACTCACTAAATAATGCATATTTTGAGTTGCATACTTAATATCCTTTAGAAAATGCCTGCTGCCATAATCTATTATTCTTTTGACTTTCTAAGTTAATAAGAGAAATTTTTTAAATCTTTGTCTATTTTTGGGCCTTTATCAGCCAATTATATTTAAGCTTTGTCCAGATTTCTTGTACTAAGACAACGAGAGGTTTGCCCTGGAGTTTGCCTCCTTCCTCCACTCACTGTATCGAGTAAATTCTCTGGAGTCTTTCTCCCACCCACCTGTCCCCACCAAACTTTCCAGGGACTGCCACTCCCCACTCACCATACCTGCTAAATGTTTCAGGGTCTGCTTCCTTCTGTCACTTAGTGTATCTGTTAAACTCTCCACTGTGTCTCTTTCTTGCATTGATTGTACCTGCTAAATTCTCCAGTGTCTGATTTCTCCCTGTACTCACTGTACCCACTAGATTCTGTGGTGTCTGCCCCATTCCCCTACTCACCTATACCTGCTAAACTTTCCAGGATCTGCCTGCTCCCCCCCCCAATCACTCTACCCACTAAACTCTATATGTTCTGCCTCCTTCCCCCTCATAGTATTCCCTTGTTATGCCTTGGTCTCGTGCCAGCTGCTGTTTAATAGACATCAGCTTTTTGGTTCTTTCAAAACTCAACAGCCTAGTAGGATTTCATCTCAAGTTGTCATTGTGCAAAATTTTAATTTTATTCTTAAATGCTGAAGGCTCTGTATATATTGCTCTCCAGAAGTAGCTCTTGTGTGTTTTTTCAGAAGCTGGTTCTGGAATCATTGAGGAAAGGCCAGTGATGCCCTAGATGGAAAGCTAAGAAGTAAAAGCCAAAAAACAGTATTGTAGTTTTCTGGGTAACTCATCGTTAGTGCTTTTAATCAGGTGTTCGATTTATTAATACCATTACCATTAAGATGTTTCTGCATTGTGTGTAAGGAATGCATTTGTTTTGATTTTGTGTTCACTCTGAGCTGGTACAGATTACTGCTGTTTACTGTACATTTGTCAGTAGTTTGGGGACTTTTCCTCTTCACACCAGCCTTTTTTCATCTCAGATTACTATTAAAGCTAATAGAATAAGCAGACAAAGCTGCTAATCTTCTCGATCTCATTCAACTAACTGGTTGAATTAAGCAATAATGTTTTATATGGACTGCGTTACTGGTAACAGGTCACTCACTTTGTGTGTGTGCCGTGCACTCAGTTTTTTTGCTATGAATTTGAATATGAATGCCATAGTTATGCCTTTAGACAAACACTGTAAATTACCAAGGCCAAATTCAGTCAGTATCCTCTTTGCTGCAAATACGGCTTAAGTTGTATCTGTAGCAGTAATGAACCACTTAATTGTCCAATTTATGAACTGTGAGGTTGTGAGACCCTTTGTGCTGGTTAACCAGCCCCATGGTGCTGTTTTAAATTTGCATGGAGGAGAGCAACTGGGCTGTGATGGATTTGTTCCATGAACAGTAAAGGGATGCTTCCTCACAGAATAACTGTAACTGACTGAATATGTTTTATTGCCTTGAAACTGCTGTATTTTTTCTTCAATCCCATTATCATTGTAACTATTTCTTTAAATGATAATTTTGAATGCAAGTCTTAACTGTGCTTACTGCCTTTAGGAAAATGTTATTGTTTGCATTTTACTCACCTCAAGTACTCAGTGTTTTCACAGAAATTTGTAATAATTTTTTACAAGTGTGGCATGCCAGGAGGTCGTAGCTGTAAACATTGTGCCCTGACCCTGATCAGAAATGGGGTTTTTAGGTTTGTTGTTAATGGCTGGTACCATTTTGAATAAAATCATCCCTTTAAGATGCATGACAGTCTGAGGCTAATAAACCTAGGCCAGTTTTTCTGGCACTTTGCATGTTGGTACCATTTGGTGGCTGACCTGTTCTAGTACTTTGACTGGACTGGTGTTTAGTTCCAGAACTGGACTGTTAAGGAAGTGAGCCGCTGCATAGTAAGCGATTACTGGTGAAGCCAGTAATAGGCTATTCCCAGTGAGTGTTTCCATCTGTTTTTGCACACTATTGGAAGTCATTTACCTTCCTGGCAATGTTGTGCCTGTCTTAAGCTTTTTAAAATTCCTTCTAGCTTTATTACTGCTCACTGTTTACACCAGATTCATATCTGATGCATCTCTGTTGTATAACCAAAGGGAAATCTCTTACACTTGTTTTTTAAATAATGTTTTTCTTTGAGATTTTATTGTATGGGAATCTAACCATTTTTGCTTTTCAGTTTTAATTTCATGTGATTATAATAAAAAAAAAATCTTACTAAAATGTTTTTGTTTTATTGATCTATTTTAATGTTCTACTGTTTGTGGTCATCAGACTTTACTGGTCTGTCATAACAGAAAAATGTATTTATTTTTTGGAGTGTGATACACTGTGTGCTGCTTGTACTAGAAATGCTTGCATTTTAGTGAAATTCTCTAACAGCAGGATGTTATAAACATTTTTAAGAATATTTTTGTATTCCCTCCCCCACTGAGCTGAGGCCTCCAGGACCCTCACTATTTGCCCATCTTATGCTAATTTGTTCCTTTCTATATTATACTCTTAGAAAAGGAAGAATCAGGAGGTGCAGTTCTTGATTCTGAAGTAAGAATATTTATCATTACTCCTGTCCAGGGGTATGACTGTGCTTCTGTGCCTGTATCCTACTATTCATCTTGTGGCATTCCTTAGTGCTTTTTGTAAACTTGCCTGCATTGCCCTGCTCTCCATGACAAGAAATGCACAGCAGACCAAAAGCTGAGACACTCCTACTGCGAGACAGAAGTCGACTTTGAACTTTATAACCCCTCCCCAGCCTTTCCTGCAGAACGCTAGCACTGCAGATAGAAGACTGTTCTTGCAAATGGGACAGTGACGCTGTAAGCTGTGTTTAAACAGTTTTAAGTACTACACAGAGACACAATGTGTAATATCCAGTAACAATGCACACTATGTTAGAACAGACTATAAACGAAGCAGGATATAGGAAATAAATTAAAGCACTTTTTTCGTGCACTGAAGGAGTTAAGGTATACATGTATTATGCTGTAGGGTTACTCTGATTAAGGTGAAGCATGTTTAACATTTGCTAGCCAACTTGAACCTTTCAGCACATTTTGTTTCAGACAGATGTTTTGTTGCTCCATAGTACATTTGAAATTAAACAGTCTGTTGCATATTCCCTGAACTAGCACTTCCTGTATGGCTTATTTAACTTTTCTGTCTATTGTGCCTTCCTCACCATCCCATTTTCCATGGCTACCATGTGGAATGTGATCATTTGTGTCAATTTTCTTTTCCAAGTCTTGCAGTGTCATTTGCCACATTAGGATGAATTCTCATTTATGCAGCACTTGAGAGGGGAAATGTCTGTATTATGGATTTCACTAAGCCTGGGGGGGGTCATATAATTCATTTTCTTCTGCCTTTATGAAGTACTTTGAATGGATTAATGTCCAAAGGGCATTTTAAAATGTGCGAAGCCTATATGTAGTTTGCTTCCCTTAAGTCTTTATTGTTGTCTATCTCAAAAAGAGAACTTGCATCTTAAGTGTTTCAGAGGGGGAAAAATATCTTCATCAGGGAGTTGATTTTGTTGTGTATTGTTTGCAGGATTAAAAAGTAAATGAATGTTACTTTGCTTTGCATTTGTTGATTTTTTTTTTTAATTGTCGTGCAGAAACACTACCTTGATGTTCTTTTTGTTTCACTGTTGCAGTTAGAACTGATAAGATTTCCTGCCATGGAAGCCCTTTGCCAACCCATCTACATGAGAATTTTCTTCTCCTCCTGAAGCCAGTGGACACCCTGACTGATGTTGCGAAGCCTGGGTATAAAGGGAGTTACCTGGAGCCATAACCTCAGTTCTCTCTTACCTTTGGACCCAAAGCAGAGTGCTAGTCAGTCCATCAGTCGGTCTGTACCAGAAAAAGAAGATGGCTAAAGCTAAGTACCCCATTGGGGAACTTCTCATGTGTTTCTTGATTAATGTCAGAGAAAGTTAATAACTGTCTCCATTGTGGCAAGTAGGTACCACACCAGGACTTTAACTCCTTTTGTGCAACTTGTATGGGCCCTGAACATGACATTCCTAATTATTGGTTATGTGCTTGCTGTAATAGTAGAACAGTCAAGCATAGGGCTGAGATTTTAGCTAGTCACTAGGTCTTCTCATTCTCTGTTGTCTGCCGGACGAGCTGAGGTTGACCTCCTTAGGTGTAAAAAGAAAAAGTGCCTAAAACGTAAGGTACTGGGTGATGCTCATTCACTGTCCGCAGTCCACCTAAGCTTGTGATCGTTGAGCAAGGTGAAACACCTTTGCAGTGGCACAGGTCTCTATTGAGATCCATTTGGAGTCCAAGAAGTCACTGGCTCCCTCTACTTCCTTCCAAACTGAAGGACGTAGCTGGTTGGTTGGGTCTGGAGCAGCTTTAAAACTGATGGGTATCCAGAGTCTGTCATTGTCAGGAGATTGCCTCACTTCACCATCCTTGTGATTCAACTGTCCTCATACCAGCCCTAGTGTGGCTGTTGCCCTTAGGCCTAAGCCTAAGGCCTCTCATAAAAAAGCTACATCCAGCTTTCCCAGCTAAGGCCTACCAGCTTCCACTCCCAAACTCAGGTCTGTCAACAAGACCTGGCTAGGTTGGCTGAAGATTTTATCTCCATGATCAGATCTGTATGCCTTTCTCTCCCTGGTTCTGCTTGTGAATCTTTTCCTGGAAAAGAAGGGATTTTCCTTCTCTGTGTCTTCTAATTCTTTTGACTCTGAGAAGGATGATGATTAATCTACCTTCGAGGAAGGTTTCACTATGGTCTCCTATGAGGATTCAGATTCTGAGGAGATTCTTGCCTCAGCCCCCACCCCCGTAAGGACATTTCCTTTGGGGAGACCTCACATTTGAGGGAACACTTTAAACGGGAAGCACCGGACTACCCACTATCCAAGAAGAAAGTTAGGGTGTTTTTAAATTCCCCCAAAGCATAAACCTGTTGCTATCCCTCTAGTCTTAGAGGTGGTGAATGATGTCTTACTGGATTCGTCATTGCAACCAGACTCCCTCTACCCTACCCCTCAGAAATCTGATGGATTTTACAGGATTCTGCATTCCTCCAGACACCTTTTCAAGAACCCTGTAGCAGATGCTGAAGTGGGCCCTAAGGGAGCTATAGCTAGTACCTCCAAATACCCCTTGCCAACTGACAGAGAAAGCAGAGCCTTGGACAACTTTGGAAAGAAGGTCTTTATCTCTACTACCCTCATCATGAGGGCTTTGAACTGCCAGTTTCATATGATGAAGTATCAGGAAACCATTTTAGGCCAGATGAAGCAAAAAATGGTGGGGATTGAAAATAAGACTCTCTCAAGGAATTGCTACACTTATGCAGTTTATTTTTTATTCATTTATTTTACATTTGTTGACCAGGATAGTCTGACTGGATACATGTCCATTTTCAGTGGAGGCCCGGGGAGAAAAGCTACAAAGGAAGTAATACAGAGAGAGAAGCTTATGTAGAATACACTAAAGTACATTGAATAACAGCCAAATTGCCACATTGAGTATAGGTTAGCTGTAATAGCATGCTTTACATCTGGAAAGCTAGTTTACAACACAGTAGAATTAAATTGACAATTGCAAAAACAATTGTTAACATGATACAGGTGTACAAGTGTTACCAAGTATTTAATCAGGCCTGGCACAGGAGCAAAGCCAATGAGGCATGAAGTACTGCTTTAGGGCTTTCTTAAATTTAGAAAGAGTAGTGTTTATTGTAATGTCCGGAGGTAGTGCGTTCCAAGCTTTGCCTACAGAGTTGGCAAACGTGGAGTTCCCGGCTAAGTTGTTAGCTATAGTGGTTTGCACTACAATTCTATTGGATGATCTAAGTGATCTTTGGTTGGTGTGAGGACTGATGATATTTCTTAAAGCAGGGGTATTGTCAGGTTGGTTAAGAATTTTGAAAGCCACAATAAGTTGGTTGTACTGAATCTGCCTTGATAGCTCTAGCCAGCCTAGATTTGTTAGGTTTATACAGTGATGTGTTCTGTAGGGCAGCCCAGTGGCAAATCTAGCTATGCTATTATAGCAGGCAGAGTCTGTTGAGTTACATTTTGTTTAAGTTGGCAAGTATAGGGGAGGCATAGAAGAGGGTGGAGAGGAGATGGGAGCAGGCAATAGCAGTCCTAGCTGGTGGAGTTAGGAATGATTTTATTCTATATAATGAGCCCAGTTTTTTATTAATGTTTTTTATCATTTTATTTACATGGGCATCAAATTTAAGATTGTCTACAATTATCCCAGGTAGTTTCGTGTGGACATCTGGGGAGATAATAGTGCCATTTTTAGAGGTAATGGAGAAGGATATCACCGGGGATTTTTGCGTGGGAGAGAAAAAGAGCAGTTTTGTTTTATTGGGGTTTAGAAGAAGACATCGGTCAGCAAGCCAATTTTCAACTAGGTTGAAAGTTGACTGAGTACTTGCCTGTAGCTCATCCTGGGTGGTACCATGCAGATCAGCGTAGAGTCGTCTGCATACTGCATGCAGTTGGCCTTTGGGATGACAGCGTTGAGATAATTGTTAAATATGGAGTATAGCAGTGGACCCAGGATAGACCCCTGGGGGGACACCTAGGGTGTTGGGAAGGAGGTTAGATAGATTATTTTGACATAGTACTGGTTGTTGTCTATTGTGTAAATAGGATTGGAACTATTGAAGGGAGTAGTGACCTAGGGACATATTGGTCAGAGTGTGGATTAGCAGCTGGCGGTTAACCATATCGAACACTTTGGAAAGATCCAGGAATAGAGCTGAGGAGAACTTGTTATTGTTTCTGTTATGATAAATGTCATTGGTGAAGGAGAGGAGGGCTGTGGTAAGGCTATGATGTGGTCTAAAGCCGTGCTGAGATTTAGCCAGTAGATTGTTCTGGGTTAGGAAGTGTAGAAGTTGTTTGTAGACGCATTTTTCTAGGATCTTAGCCAGTGGTGACAAGATGGCTATGGGCCTATACTTACATAATTCGGTAGAGCAGCCACCTTTATGGAGAGATATAACATGAGATATTTTCCATATGGAGGGGACTTTGGCTTCAGCTATGGACCGATTGATTAGGATGCAGATGGGGAATGCTATACTATCTACGACCTTTTGTAAATATTCAGCAGGGAGAAGGTCAGCGACTAGGGTGGTAGGTTTTAGTTTTTTGATTAGATTGCAAATAAAAGAGGTGGAGACAGGTTGGAAGCTAAAGGAGGGCTGGGTATTGGGATTGATGTCTTGAGTGCTAGTGGGGTTCAAAGGTAACTGGCTAGCTAGGGCTTGGATAAGAAACTGTTAAGGTGTTAGCAACATCCTGTGGCAAACTATCGGTTGACGCTGATGGAGGTGGAGTGGTGGTTTGACCTGGGTGTAGTAGTTTGTTTATACCTGCCCAGAATCTTTGAGGATTATTTTGGTTTCTATTCTGGAGATTTATGTAATAGTTTCTTTTATCCAGTAAGATGGATTTTTTAGTCTTGTTTCTTATTTGCCGAAATTTGATTTGATCTGTAGGGTTTTTTGTGGCACGCCAGTTAGCCCATGCTTTATTCCTGATTGTGATTTTTGATTTAGTATTTTTAGAGAGCAATGGGGCAACTTTAGTTTTAATCCTAGTGGAGCGAGCAGGCGCATGAGAATCTAGGATGGACAGGAATTTATTGTTAAAGTAGGCCACAGCACCATCAAGGGGCAGGTATTTTAGGGCGGACCAGTTGCATGATTTGAGTTTGTCCTGAAATATTCTGATGTTGAAGTTTTTATCATTACGTATGGTTCTGTAGTTGGGCTAATGAGAGTTGTGGGTTTTGTGTTTACAACTAAAAGTGAGAAAGTGATCACTGAGGTCATCAGGGATGGTCTCTGATTAATACATTTGGGGGGTGGCTATTGATAAGTATCCAGTCATTTTGGTTACGTTTGCCTAATCTGGTTGGGGTGGATATGACTTGTGTAAACCCATACAGGTTTACATGAGTGGTGGGAGACTGTGAGGAGCAGGTGTTCCAGTCGATGTTAAAATCTGTGAGAACTATGGTTTCTTGAAGGTAGTTGTCAGTTAACCAATGGAGGTTATCCTCCTAGTGTGTTAATATTATTTCCTGGGGGAATGTACAGACAATGTTTGTTTTTATTTTTGTTAATATGTGGCTTGGTAAAGAGTATTTCAACTGCATTGATCTGGGGTGGTTGAATAGGGTCTATGGTAACATTTAAGGTGGACTTGAAAAGGACAGCAAGACCCCCCCTTTCCTAGTTGTATGGTCATACCTAAGTATATTGTACCCTGGTGGTAGGATTTCATCGGAGGTTCCAGGTTGCAGCCAGGTTTCAGTAAGACACAGGATATCAGGGGACTGAATTTGTAGGAGGGCATGTAGATTATGTACCTTATTATTTATGCTCCTAATATTTAGGTGGCAAACGAGGAGGGAGTTGGGGGACCTTGTGATAGAAGGTGGATTGGTAGGGTTATAATAGTAAGAGATTGAGCAATCTGGGGCAGAAGGACCGGGGTTTGGTTGAATTTCACCATCCATAGTAAGATTATTGAGAGTTTACGATTAGTTTCAGGAATTTGTATACGAGTCTTTGGTAATGCTTATATTTTGAGCTAATTTTTGAGCTAAGGCTAACAATTCAGAAATTACTGCCACAATCTCTCCCAGTGCTTTCATGTAACCTTGGATCTAAAGGATGCATACCTCTGCATTCCCTTTGAAAAATCTCACAGGATGTTCTTGCACTTAAGAGCAGGTGTGAGGCATTATCAGTTCTGTGCTCTGCCCTTTGGCTTGTCTACTGCACCAAGGGTTTTCACAAAATGCTTAGCCCCAGTGATAGCCTTCTGTAAGTCACAGGGTATTCAGATTTACCCCTGCTTTAGTCGACTGCCTCATTCAGGCAACAGATGAAGAAAAACTTAAAGCAGATCTGATTTATACCCAAGAGATCCTGGCTTCACTGGAGTTGATCAATACCCTAAAGTCTAAGACATCCCCACAAGCAGGATTGTGTTTCTGGGGGCTTTGCTGAACTAATTTCTTCAGAAAGCCTTCCTTCCTCCGGGCAAGGTTACCTTTCTAGCTCTGTACTTCCAAAAGCTTCTTATCAGGAACTACTTCACAGTGAGAGAGTTCCTCAGAGCCTTGGGTTACATGGCCTCCTCTTGATCCCCCTGACCAGACTACATATAAGGAAACTACAATGGTACATCAGAAATGTGTGGTACCAACACTCAGTCTCTCAACTTCAGGGTGAAGCTTCTTCCTCATCTCAGAAAAGAGTATGCCTGGTGGACCTGAGCATGCTCCATCAATCCAGGCTTTCTCTTCAGGTTCATCTCTTGGGACCAATCTCTGACCACTGATGCCTCGGAAATAGCCTGGAGGAGCTCATTTCAACAACTTCCAAACATAGGGCATGTGGGACTTCCAGTTCAAGAACAAACACACCAACCTAAAAGGAACTGATAGTCCAAAAAGTCCTGACTGCCTTCAAAGACCACTTGAAACAACTAGTACTGGTAAAGACAGACAGTACCACTGATGTTCGTCATGTTACACTGCTGCAGTCATTACACTTGGGTTATCCTGCCATCAGGCAGTCCCGCAGTCGGCCAGAGTTCCAAAGTTTTGGTCCGGCATCGGTTGCTGATGCTTTACTCCCTGACATCAGTGCGCCAGGGGTATATAAGATGCAGCCGATGCCATTTTCTCCAGTCTTTTTTGCTGCGCGGTGCCCGAAGTAGAAGCAGTTCGCAAGTGCCGGTCGGCCGACTCCTGAAATTTTCGAAGTCGAATTTCAGATCCGAAGTCTTCAATAAAGCTAAGTACCCCGTTGGGGAAACTTTTTTTTTGCCTCAGACCGATGTCAGAAAAAGTATATAATTGTATTTCTTGTGGGAAGCAAATACCTCATAAGGACTTCTACTCTTACTGTATTCCATGCCTAGGCCCTGATCACGACGTCACTAGTCGGTTTTGTGCTAGATTTAACAAATGCACTATAAAAAGATGTTTTGATTTTGCTTTGCACTACTTTGGCCAAAGGTTCAATTATACTATGCCGTCGGATCAACCGATGACCTCAATACCGAAAAAACGCAAAGACAAGGATAAAGACAGGCATCCGAGGTCCAAAACCGATGACGAAACCTCTTCTAGGCCAGTCGCCGGTTATCAGTGAGGCGCTTTCGCAGCCCCTGACACCCGCTACCTCAGAGCCACAGGCCGCCTCCGACTCCCACGTGGAGACAACTAGGCCTCTGGAAACTCAAGGTATTGGGCCTATGGAAACTAATCCCTCAGATGAGTCTGGAGCCACTGAGCAGGCATCGGCTTCTGAGGGTGTTTTCAGACCTTTACAACTTGCCATTAAAACAACAGCCAAGACAAAGGTACCATTAAAGACAAAGAAACAAGTACAGCATTCTCCTGGACAGTCCTCCATGCCTAAGAAACAGATGTGTAAAAAAGACAAAGAAACAAGTACAGCATTCTCCTGGGCAGTCCTCCATGCCTAAGAAACAGATGTGTAAAATGGCTGAAGACCTCATTACTCTAATCAGGGATTCCCATCCCCCTCCTGAGAAAAGGCCTAGGCAGGATACAGACTATGATTCCTCTGATCAGGTTTCCATTTCCTCTGATTCCTCTTCAGACCAGGAATACTCCCTACCCCCTTATGAGGACTCTGATGCTGAAGAATCTATCCCTTCAGCCTCTCCTCCTGAGGATTATTCCTTTGGGGAAACTTTGCATACTATGAGGGAGCATTTCCATTGGGAAAGTCAGGATTATTCAGAATCCAAGAAAAGGCTCAGGGATTTCCTTTTATTGCCTCAGCACAGGCCGCTGGCTATTCCGCCTGTACTAGACATTGTGGATGATGTGTTCTCTGTATCCAGCTTATCTCCTGACTCTCTGCCCCCTGCTCCAGCCAAGCCAGATAGGTATTATAGAGTCCCTGACTCTCACAAGTTTCTTTACAAAAACTCTTCTGCTGATCCAGAAACTATTTCCCAAGGTCCAAAAGGGATTAAGGCTTCCATTGCAAAAAATCCAGTGCCCTCTGACAGAGATTCCAGAGTTTTGGATAGATGGGGGAAGAAAGTATACACTTCTGCAACTTTAGCAGTAAGAGCTTTAAATTGCCAGTTTCACATGCTTAAGTACCAACAATATTTAATGGCTCAGTTAAAACAGAAAATGCTTGCAAAGTCAGAAGCTCCTGATTGTAAAGAAATGCAGGATTTATTGCATGCAGTTGAACAGGTGGGAAAACATACTCTGCAACGTGGTTTTGATTCTTTAGAGGCCTCTTGTAGAGCCGCAGTTACAGGTTCTGTGATTCGAAGACATGCTTGGTTAAAAGAACAGAGTTTACCTGATCATGTTAAGGCAAAATTATTGGATGCTCCATTACAGCATAATACCTTGTTTGGTGATAAGGCAGAAGAGGTGTTAAAGAAAATGGAGGATAAAGCTAAATCTATGCAAACAGTCAAGGATTTCTTACAGGTACAGCCACCTCGGTTTAGCAGAAATTGGCCAACAAAGAATTGGTCCTTTCCAGTGTCAGACAGGCCACAGAGATGCAGATACAGACGCCCAAGTGGCAGATCTCAACCCCAAGGATCAAACAGACAATGACAGTGGGGCACCTCAACCCGAAAAGGAGGTGAGGACAAGTCTCAACCTTACAGGAAACAGTCACAATGACTTTCCCCTTCGTACGCCAAGCACGTCCCTTCTGGAAGCCCCCTTAGGGGGAAAACTAGCACTTTTTTCTCAAAACTGGCAAACAATCACCCAAGACAAATGGGTTCTGAATGTTGTCTCAAGGTTACAGGTTCCACTTTCATACTTTACCAAGGCTAAAAAGAAATGCCAGACCTGCCACAAAATCAATGGGCAGAGGCACAAAAACAAATTTCAGCCTTCATGGACATGAGAGCTATTCAAAATGTACCACAGCAGGAACAGGGACAAGGATTTTACTCAAGACTCTTTCTGGTCCCCAGAAAGGACAAGGTCTGGAAGCCCATACTAGACCTTTCAATTCTGAATACTTACCTGGATATTCCAAAATTCAAAATGTTGACATTACAGCAGCTTCTACCCATGCTGGGCAAGAAGGCTTGGCTTGTTACTCTGGACCTCACAGAGGCATACCTGCATGTCCCCATCAGACAAAATTGCAGAAGATACCTCAGATTCAAAGCTGGTACAATGCACTACCAATTCTCTGCACTGCCCTTTGGCTTATCTACTGCGCCCAGGGTCTTCACAAAGTGCCTGGCACCAGTAATTGCATTTTGCAGACAAAAGGAATTCAAATATATCCATACCTGGACGACTGCCTCATTCAGAGACAAAAGACATTCTTCTACAGCATCTGGCATTTGTAAAAAGGTTGCTAATTTCTCTAGGGTACACAGTAAACGAAAAGAAGTCAAAACTAGTGCCCTCACAACAGATTATATTCCTGAGTGCCAGCTTAAATACAGTGGCCCATATGGCTTACCTCACACCAGACAAACAAGTTCAACTAACTCAGTATTTTCAATCACTGGCAAAAAAGTCCCATCTCCCTGCAAGAAAAATTCTGCAGGCCCTGGGATTCATGGCATCCTGCATACTACTAATACCATATGCCAGACTGCATATGAGGAAATTACAATGGTACCTAAAAAGTGTTTGGACTCAACACTCTTACAGTTTAGAAGCAGTAATACCAATGATTCCCTGCCTACAACAGGAGTTTCAATGGTGGGCACAGGCATGTCACCTAAACAAGGGTCAGCCTTTTACCCAACCCACAGCCAGGCAAACTCTAACAACAGATGCTTCGGATTACGCCTGGGGAGCACACATGGCAGGAAAATGCATTCAGGGCAAGTGGACCACAGACCAGATGCATCTTCACATCAATCAAAAAGAGATGTTAGCTGTTCAAAATGCCCTAACAGCTTTCAAGGACCGTCTGCATCCAGGACAACTATTACTACAGACAGACAACACCATAAACAGTACATAAGCAGGCAAGGAGGTACTCATGCTTATCCCCTATGCAGGCAAGCCATGACCTTGTGGAACACAGCTCTAACGTATCAAGTTCACCTGCAAGCACAATTCCTGCCAGGAAAGAAAAATACTCTGGCAGACGATCTAAGCAGAAATATCATGGACCTTCACGAATGGAAATTGAATCCACAAATCTTCAGCCTGGTAATGCAAAAATGGGGATGCCCAGACATCGATCTTTTTGCCTCCCCACTGAATTGCCTACTACAAAAATTCTGCACAAGGACTTATCACAGACAAGCATGGAAAGTGGATGCACTCTTGTTCAGCTGGAAAAACCTAAAAGTTTATGCCTTCCCGCCACTGCCTCTCCTTTCAAAGGTACTCCTAAAAGCCAGACAAGAAAAACCACAGATGATCCTGATTGCTCCAGACTGGCCACGCCAGCACTGGTACCCTATCTTAAAGAACTTGGCTCAAGGCCCACCATGGATTTTGCCTCAAATTCCACACCTTCTGACTCAACAAAGCAATCAGATCCTGCACAGTCAGCTCAAAACCCTAAACCTGGCTGCATTGCAGATACATTAGTCAAACAGGCAACACCTCTGTCTAAAGTGGTTATGGATGTCATTTTGGAGGCCAGGAGGCCGAGCACCAGGAAAGCTTATTCAGAAAAATGGAAGAGATTCTGTGCCTGGTACCAGGCTCAAAGCCTTGACCCTCTTGTTCCAAACATTCCTCAGATTTTACAATAATTAACTGAGATGCTGGACAGAGGCCTATCCTTCTCATCAATTAAGATCCACTCCTCTGCCATTTCAGCACATTACAACACGGATCCTCCTTTATTCTCTCATCCCTTGCTAAAGCAGTACCTCAG
Organism: Protopterus annectens; assembly: GCF_019279795.1. Taxonomy (NCBI): domain Eukaryota; kingdom Metazoa; phylum Chordata; order Ceratodontiformes; family Protopteridae; genus Protopterus; species Protopterus annectens. The sequence continues at coordinate 630,389,829 of NC_056733.1, forward strand.
AGGGGCTAAAAACATAAGACTGCCCCGGAGAGCACCAACACCAACTTGGGACCTCAATTTCATTTTTGAAAAACTGACCCTACCACCTTTTGAGCCAGCCAATACAGCCGATCTAAAATTTTTATCATTGAAAACAGCTCTGCTCCTGGCAATAACTTCAGCATGAGGAGTCTCAGAGCTACAGGCATTAATGGCAGTGGAACCTTTTATAATTTTTCATCAGGACAGGGTTTCTTTAAGGACAAACCCTACCTGTATGCCAAAGGTGATATCTAGTATGGCTCTTAACCAAACCATCCATTTGCCAACTTTTTATCCAAATCCCCAGAATAAAGGGGAGAAACTTCTGCATTCTTTGGACATACACAGGCAGCTACACTTCTACTTGGACAAAACAAAAGCTTTCAGGAAAACTGAGCAACTGTTTGTAGCATATGCTGCAGGATCACAGGGCAAGCCTATCTCAAAGCAGACTACATCCAAATGGATAGGGCCTGTATTTGTTACTGCTGCACACAACATGGAAAATCAGTCCCAAATACCATTAGTCCACATTCCACCAGGGCAACAGCCACTTCAACAGCCTTTCTCAGAGGAGTACCTACCAAGGAAATTTTGGAGGCTGCAACTTGGAGTTCAGTGCACACTTTTACCAAGCACTACCACCTGCCTCTTTACTCTAAATCCAGAGCAGGATTTGCCACTGCAGTTCTGCAAGGCCTCATAGCCAATCCTAACTCTTTATAGACCAGCCACCCAAACTTAGCTTTAGTATTCTACCCAAGTGTAATGACTGCAGCAGTGTAACACGATGAACATAGTACAGTTTTGCACCTACCAGAAATGTAGATGTTCGAGTGTTCACACTGCTGCAATCCAGGTTACCCTCCCTCCATCCCCGCTGAACTAGCTGGACTTATCTATACCTTTCTATCCTATACAACCTTTGTGGTGTATTTGCTTGTAACTGAAGGTATTGTTTTTATTTTATATGTATAGTTTTCATTAGCAATATGTATTGCCTACCTATTGGGGGCACCTGACATGTGGGGCAAGAAAAACTGAAGAAAATGGCATCGGCTGCATGTTATATACCCCTGGCACACTGATGTCAGGGAGGAAGCGACAGCAACCGACGCCAGACCAAGACTTTGGAACTCTGGCTGACTGCGGGACTGCCTGACGGCAGGATAACCCAAGTGTAATGACTGCAGCAGTGTGAACACTCGAACATCTACATTTATGGTAGGTACAAAACTGTACTTTATGAGGTACATAAATAAGCAAGGGGATCTCACTTTTAACCTCTTTGTCGCCTAGCCATGGACCTTTGGGAAATTGAAAACTCCCTAGGCCTGTACGTCATGGCGCAGTACCTATCAGGAGAAACCAGTCAACTGGCTAATCACCTAAGTAGGAACCTGACAGACCTTCATAAGTGGCAGCTGCATCAGGAAGTTTTTCTCAGCATAGCCAAAGAATGGAGTGCACCACAGAAACTTTTTTTTGCCACCAAATAAAAAAACTCACAAAGTTTTGCTCAAGTGTAGATCATTGTGTGTATAGTACCTAGTCAGTCACTGTTGCTAGATAGTATATGCTTGTAAGTTACTGAGCATGTGCAAGATCAGTGCCATTTTGTATAGTCAGCCAGAGTGAATGCAGGCATCAGTGGAGATGCACATGGCAGTGTGTTTGAAGTAACGAGTCAGTCATTTAGCTTAAATATGTGTTCCAGTTGCAGCTCCGGATGTGTTTATGTACAATAAACAACTTGAACCCATCACAGTGCCTCAATGTCTCATTTGACTACATGAGACATGTGACATGGTGTCAGAATGGGATCTGAAATTGAAGCAATTAGCACACCATAAGGCATAAAGTTAGAAGTGGAGAAGTATACAGAAGCCAACTTGCAAACAGGTCAGCAGTTATTCAAAGATGTTCTTCATGTTTCACTGTTGCAGTCATAACTGTAGGGTACTCCTGCCGGCAGGCAGCCCGAGGTTGGCCAGAATATCAAAGTCTGGGTCCGGCGTCGGCTGTTTCTGCTAGAACCCTGATGTCAGAGCGCATGGGTATGAAGCTGACAGCCGACGCCATCTTCTCCAGTCTTTCTTGCCGTGCGGTGCAAAGCAGTTCGCTAGTTGTTGGTTGGCGTTTTCAAGACAAAGTGGTGTGATTTGTCGTCGGTCCGAAGTTTTCTACTTCTCTTCTCAAAGCTAAGTACCCCGTTGGGGAAACCTTTTTCTTGACCCTCCGATGTCAGAAAAAGTTAATAATTGTGTATCGTGTGGAAAACAAATACCTCATAAAGATTTCCACTCTTACTGTCTACCTTGCTTAGGCCCTGACCACGACGTTTCTTGTTGTCGGTTCTGTGCCAGGTTTAATTCTCGCACTATCAAGCGTAGGTACGATTGGGCCTTGAATTACATCGGTAGACGATTTAATTATAGAATGTCATCGGATACTTTACCAACTACCGGATTACAGAAGAAGCGCAAAGACAAGGACAGGCCTCCGAGGTCCAAACAGGATACTTTGCAGCCGGAGCCAGCTTCGGGTTCGGCGGTCGTCAGTGAGGCGCTTTTGCAGCCCCTGTCGTCCGCCACTTCAGAACCGATGGCTGACACGGACTCACATGGTGAGCCAACTAGGCCTAGTAATTTGTCTGCTGCAGGACCTTCGGACGTCGCTTCTTCAGATGGGTCTGGAACCGCTGTGCAGGTACCAGCTTCTGAGGGGGTCTTCAGGCCTTCACACATTACTATCTCCACAAAGACAAAAGCTAAGTCAAAGACTCCTGTTAAACCCAGACTTTCTGCTCAAGCTTCTTCGGATTCAGCCCCTAAGACTCAGATGCAATTACTTTGGATGGCTGAGGATTTATTAACTATGATTAGGGGCTCTCACCCTCCTCCTGAGAAAAGGCCTAGACAGGATATCACTTATGATTCCACTGATCAGGCTTCTGTATCTTCTGTTTCTTCCTCTGATCAGGATTACTCCTTCCCTCCTTATGAGGATTCGGATGCAGAGGATTCTGTTCCCTCTGCCTCCCCCCCTGAAGATTTCTCTTTTGGGGAAACCTTGCATGAGATGAGGGAGCATTTTCATTGGGAAGGTCAGGATTATTCTGCTTCCAAAAAGAGACTCGGGGAATTCCTTCTTCTCCCTCAGCACAGGCCTTTAGCTATTCCTCCTGTACTTGACATTGTGGATGATGCCTTCTCTGAAGCTAACTTGAATCCTGATTCCATGCCGCCTGCTCCTTCTAAGCCTGATAGATTTTACAGGGTCGCTGATTCTCATCAATTCTTATTCAAGAACCCTTCTGCTGATCCTGAAACTATTTCGCAGGGTTCCAAGGCTGCTAAGGCCGCCTCCTCTAAGAATCCTATCCCCTCTGAGAAGGATTCTCGTGCCTTGGACAGGTGGGGCAAAAAGGTTTATACTTCAGCTACCCTTTCTATTAGAGCCTTAAATTGCCAGTTTCACATGTTTAAGTATCAACAGTTTCTTTTATCTGTTTTAAAACAAAGGATTTCTGCCTTTCCTGCATGTGCTGAGGACAAGGAATTACAGGATGTGTTGCATACTACTGAACAAGTTAGCAAACATAGTTTACATTGTGGTTTTGATGCCTTAGAGGCTTCTTGCAGGGCGGCTGCCTCTGGTACTGTTATCAGGAGACATGCCTGGCTTTGTGAGCAGAATCTACCTGAACAAGTTAAGGCAAAATTGCTAGATGCCCCTGTTCAGCATGATGTCTTATTTGGGTCTAAGGCTGAGGAGGTTATTAAAAAGATGGAAGAAAAAAACAAGTCTATGCAGACTGTAAAAGATTTCTTGCAAGTTCAGACTCCTAGATTTTCCAGAAATTGGCCCTCCAAAAATTGGTCTTTTCCCACCTCTGACAGGCCTCAAAGGGGAAGATATAGATGCTCCAGAGGTAGGGCGCAGGCTCAGGCCTCCTACAGATCTAGACAGTGGACTGCTTCTTCACCTAGAAGGGGAGAAGACAGATCTCAAACCCAAAGAAAGCAGACTCAATGACTCCCTCTGTTGGGCTTCAGGTCCTCCTTTTCTGGATGCCCCTCTCGGAGGAAAACTTTCTCTTTTTTTACCAAAATTAGACTCACATTACCCAGGACAAATGGGTGCTAGACGTGATTTTGAAAGGTTACAGATTCCACTTTCACACTCTGCCAAGGCCTTCCGGCTGGCCAGATCTGCCAAAACATCAATGGACAGAGGCCTTAAATCAAGTGGACGCTTTATTAGCCTTAAGGGCCATAGAACCTGTTCCACCTCTAGAGGTGGGGAAAGGTTTTTATTCAAGACTTTTTCTGGTCCCAAGAAAACAAAACTCCTGGAGACCTATTCTGGACCTCTCAATACTAAACACCTTTTTGGAAATTCCAAAATTCAAGATGCTTACACTTCAACAACTTCTTCCAATGCTCTCAAAAAACAGAGAAAAAATTCAGCAAATAAACTAGTAAATAAACAAACAGATGAACGGCTTCCAAAGCAAGGCAGGCGTTTAATGTAAAAACTGCACGAACAAATATAAACTGTAATACTGTAATAAAAAATCCTTTAAGCGCTTTTCGTTTGTAACAAAGACAAACTTCTTCAGAAGGTAAAATGACATTCAGCTACCATCCTTTTAACCCAAAAAAAGCGGGAAATTAATCAATAAAATAAATAAATCAATTAGTCAATTTGAACAGTACACTCTTTAAAAATACATGTACTTTAAACTAGCAAGTTAAGTCAGCATGATCACCCATAAACAGATGTCAATTCCTGAAAGGCATACATTAATAAAAATACACTACCTTTGTAGGCTAAGGAGTTTTAAAATACATGAAATAGAACAGGCTTCATTTAATCCAGGATAATTAAAGGCATTCAACCTGATTTGCCATAGTAGTTCTAATTCCTCCAATTTAAATGAAGCCGGTCCACCACGAACATCCTGAACAAAGTCATCAATAACTAAATATCTAAACTTATGCAAAGGATTGCTATGAACATGCTTAGCTAAAGCGTTGTCAAGCTTACTGTGGGAAATTGCGTATTGATGCTCGTATATTCTGTCCCTGAGCCTACGCTCAGTCTTACCCACATAAAATGCATAACAATCCATGCACTTAGCCAGGTAAACAATGAACTTACTGTTACAATTGTATTTAGATTTAAGTCTATAAGTCATACCATGTACAGAAAAGACATTGGTACAATCAATAAATTTACAGTAACTACAGCATCCACATTTTGCCATTCCTTTTGTCTTAGAAAGAGGTCTATCATGCTTCTCGAGGTAATTCTTCAAACTTCTACCCTTTCTGAAGACCACTTTAGGTTTATCCCCAAGCGTCTCAAAAACCATTTGGTTAGATTTAAACAATTCCCAGTTTTTAGTGAGTAACCCAATAATAAGTTTACTTTGTGCGTTAAAAGAGGTGACAAAAGTGTGCTGGAAAGTCTGTTCTATAGCAATGGACCCAATAATGGGAGTAGGTGGCTCTAAAGGGTCACTAAACAAGACAAGACTGGAATCCAGGGTTTGGCACCTGACAGTGGGGCTCAAAATTGGTTTAAACCAGTTGTATCGCTTAGACATAACCTCATCAATTAAACTATCAATAAGAGACTCAGGATAACCTCGACATAAAAATATTTGTTTCAAAAGAGTACATTCACTGACAAAGTCCACATCCAAGCTAGAAATAAGGGAAGCTCTCACCAGCTGTCCCTTAACCACGGATCTCTTTTGGTGGAATGGGTGACAGCTGGAGAAGTGCAGGAAAGAGTTTGAATAAGTCTCTTTCCTGAAAATTCTAGCAGTGAAACATTTGTCAACAATGTCTTTACTCAAAAGGATATCTAAATATGAAATTGAGTCAGTACTGAAAGTATAGGTAAATTGCAAAAAACTAGTGGTTGAATTAATCTTGTCAACCAAACTAGAGGCCAAATCTGCATCTCCCTTGAACAGGATAAAGATATTGTCTAGGTATCTGGTATAAAATACTATGGAATCAATACCCAAGTTGTCATTAAAAACAAAGTTAGACTCCCACTGTGCCATAACTAAGTTAGCGACGCTGGCCCCACAAGGGGAGCCCATCGCTAACCCTATCTTTTGCAAATAGAACTTGTTATTAAACAAGAAATAGTTGGTAGTCAAAATCAGATCCAAAAGTTCCATAACTAAAGAGATATCACCATTTGGAGCATTATGTTTTTTCATCAATTCAGCAACCCACTCAATGCTAATGTCATGTGGGATACATGTATATAAGTCCCTCACATCTATCGTTAAAAAGTTGTAACCTAAATTAAAGTCCAACTCCTTAATCTTCCCGAGGAAAGACCAAGAGTTCTTACAGATGTGTGGTTCCAGAGAAACATATTTCTGTAACATAGTATCAACCACCTTAGAACAGGCATACGTGGGTGAACCACGGCCATCAATCAGTGGCCTCATAGGTGGATTGGAGACATCCTTGTGAATTTTCGGTATTCCAAATAAAGTTGGATACCTAGGAAACAGAGCAACCATATAGTTTAACAAACTCTGGTCTATTCTGCCGTCTATAAATAGGTCATTCAGGCAGGATTTAATGAGGTTGTAAGCTGAATTAACCTCCGACCTTGAACTAGCTTGGTAGGTGTCATTATTCAACAAGGAAGTCATCCGTGAAACATAATCCGAATTGTCAAATATCACCACACCTCCACCTTTTTCTGGTTTGCATATTCTAATATCCTGAGATTGAATGAACTCCAAAAGTTCCTTCTCATGTTCAGTGTGATTATATTTAGGAAATTTTCTAGAATCAGCTAAATTCCTGAAATCAAGCTCACATACTTGCTCAAAAATGGTGACAAGTGGATGAAGGGGAGGATTAAATGTACTGGGTATTTTGTAACAGTTGTTCAATGTAAGAGAAGGTGTATTCATAAAAAACAAACTCAGGTTTAATTTTCTTACATAAGACTTAAGCTCCACAATACATTTAATCACATCCATATTGTGCCAAGGAACATAAGTATACCCTTTTGATAAAAAATCAACAATGTCAAGTGTAATTAAGCTGTCAGAAAAATTAAACACTCTTCACAGCTTTACCACTCTTTCAATTCTTATGACTCTTGCCCCTTTCTTTGTCATGTTGATGACTGTCTCAATACAGAAGTCCTTGGTAATGATTTTGTGCCTGACTCTTGTGACCACTCGTTTACAGGCACAGCTGAAGTTCAAAGTTTTACTCGCCCTGTTATTATTACCAACAATGACAAAGACTTTAAAGTGTTTAATTTTTCTGACAGCTTAATTACACTTGACATTGTTGATTTTTTATCAAAAGGGTATACTTATGTTCCTTGGCACAATATGGATGTGGTTAAATGTATTGTGGAGCTTAAGTCTTATGTAAGAAAATTAAACCTGAGTTTGTTTGTTATGAATACACCTTCTCTTACATTGAACAACTGTTACAAAATACCCAGTACATTTAATCCTCCCCTTCATCCACTTGTCACCATTTTTGAGCAAGTATGTGAGCTTGATTTCAGGAATTTAGCTGATTCTAGAAAATTTCCTAAATATAATCACACTGAACATGAGAAGGAACTTTTGGAGTTCATTCAATCTCAGGATATTAGAATATGCAAACCAGACAAAGGTGGAGGTGTGGTGATAATTGACAATTCGGATTATGTTTCACGGATGACTTCCTTGTTGAATAATGACACTTACCAAGCTAGTTCAAGGTCGGAGGTTAATTCAGCTTACAACCTCATTAAATCCTGCCTGAATGACCTATTTATAGACGGCAGAATAGACCAGAGTTTGTTAAACTATATGGTTGCTCTGTTTCCTAGGTATCCAACTTTATTTGGAATACCGAAAATTCACAAGGATGTCTCCAATCCACCTATGAGGCCACTGATTGATGGCCGTGGTTCACCCACGTATGCCTGTTCTAAGGTGGTTGATACTATGTTACAGAAATATGTTTCTCTGGAACCACACATCTGTAAGGACTCTTGGTCTTTCCTCGGGAAGATTAAGGAGTTGGACTTTAATTTAGGTTACAACTTTTTAACGATAGATGTGAGGGACTTATATACATGTATCCCACATGACATTAGCATTGAGTGGGTTGCTGAATTGATGAAAAAACATAATGCTCCAAATGGTGATATCTCTTTAGTTATGGAACTTTTGGATCTGATTTTGACTACCAACTATTTCTTGTTTAATAACAAGTTCTATTTGCAAAAGATAGGGTTAGCGATGGGCTCCCCTTGTGGGGCCAGCGTCGCTAACTTAGTTATGGCACAGTGGGAGTCTAACTTTGTTTTTAATGACAACTTGGGTATTGATTCCATAGTATTTTATACCAGATACCTAGACGATATCTTTATCCTGTTCAAGGGAGATGCAGATTTGGCCTCTAGTTTGGTTGACAAGTTTAATTCAACCACTAGTTTTTTGCAATTTACCTATACTTTCAGTACTGACTCAATTTCATATTTAGATATCCTTTTGAGTAAAGAGACATTGTTGACAAATGTTTCACTGCTAGAATTTTCAGGAAAGAGACTTATTCGAACTCTTTCCTGCACTTCTCCAGCTGTCACCCATTCCACCAAAAGAGATCCGTGGTTAAGGGACAGCTGGTGAGAGCTTCCCGTATTTCTAGCTTGGATGTGGACTTTGTCAGTGAATGTACTCTTTTGAAACAAATGTTTTTACGTCGAGGTTATCCTGAGTCTCTTATTGATAGTTTAATTGATGAGGTTACGTCTAGGCGATACAACAACTGGTTTAAACCAATTTTGAGCCCCACTGTCAGGTGCCAAACCCTGGATTCCAGTCTTGTCTTGTTTAGTGACCCTTTAGAGCCACCTACTCCCATTATTGGGTCCATCGCTATAGAACAGACTTTCCAGCACACTTTTGTCACCTCTTTTAACGCACAAAGTAAACTTATTATTGGGTTACTCACTAAAAACTTGGAGTTGTTTAAATCTAACCAAATGGTTTTTGAGACGCTTGGTGACCAACCTAAAGTGGTCTTTAGAAAGGGTAGAAGTTTGAAGAATTATCTTGAGAAGCATGACAGACCCCTTTCTAAGACAAAAGGAATGGCAAAATGTGGATGCTGTAGTTACTGTAAATTTATTGATTGTACCAATGTCTTTTCTGCACATGGTATGACTTATAGACTTAAATCTAAATACAATTGTAACAGTAAGTTCATTGTTTACCTGGCTAAGTGCATGGATTGTTATGCATTTTATGTGGGTAAGACTGAGCGTAGGCTCAGGGACAGAATATACGAGCATCAATACGCAATTTCCCACAGTAAGCTTGACAACGCTTTAGCTAAGCATGTTCATAGCAATCCTTTGCACAAGTTTAGATATTTAGTTATTGATGACTTTGTTCAGGATGTTTGTGGTGGACCGGCTTCATTTAAATTGGAGGAATTAGAACTACTATGGCAAATCAGGTTGAATGCCTTTAATTATCCTGGATTAAATGAAGCTTGTTCTATTTCAAGTATTTTAAAACTCCTCAGCCTACAAAGGTAATGTACTTTTATTAATGTATGCCATTTAGGAATTGACATCTGTTTGTGGGTGACCATGCTGACTTAATTTGCCAGTTCAAAGTATATGCATTTTCAAAGAATGTGCTGCTTAAACTGACTAATTGATTTATTGATTATTTTATTGTTTAATTTCCCGCTTTTTTGGGGTTAAAAGGATGGTAGCTGAATGTCATTTTACCTTCTGAAGAAGTTTGTCTTTGTTACAAATGAAAAGCGCTTAAAGGATTTTTTATTACAGTACCTATGAACCTATTACAGTTTATATTTGTTCGTGCAGTTTTTACATTAAATGCCTGCCTTGCTTTGGAAGCTGTTCGTCTGTTTGTTTATTTCCAATGCTCTCTCAAGATGCTTGGATGGTAACATTGGACTTAAAAGAGGCTTACTTACACGTCCCCATAAGGCAACATTGCAGAAAGTACCTCAGATTCAAGGCAGGCTCGAGACACTTCCAGTTCTCTGTACTGCCATTTGGCTTATCTACTGCGCCCAGAGTTTTTACCAAATGCCTGGCTCCAGTAGTAGCTTACTGCAGACTTCAGGGGATTCAGATTTACCCCTATCTGGACGACTGTCTAATTCAGGCAGACAGCAAAGACCTTCTACTTCAACATCTGCATTTTGTTCAACGTCTTCTACTACTGGGATTCTCAGTGAACACAAAAAAGTCACATTTGATTCCTTCTCAACGAATGACCTTCTTGGGAGCTCTTTTGGACACAAGTTTACAGAAGGCCTTCCTTAATCCAGAAAAACAGTTACAGCTGGCTTCAATTTTCAAGACCTTGGCAGCATTGACTCAGCTCACTGCAAGGAAATTCCTGTAGGCTCTGGGCTACATGGCCTCTTGCATCCTGTTGATTCCAAATGCGAGGCTTTACATGAGAAAACTTCAATGGTACCTAAAGGTGGTCCAGGGCGTGTGTTTTGAATGAAGGCAAGCCCTTTCGTCTGCCTCAACCTACTCAGACCATAACCACGGACGCCTCGGATTATGCATGGGGAGCTCATTTTCTAGACAAATGCCAACAGGGTTCTTGGACAAACACCTTCTATGGCACATCAACTTGAAAGAAATGTTAGCAGTCCAAAATGCTCTTCTAGCCTTCCAGACTCTTTTGAAGCCAGGACCTCTGCTAATTCGAACAGACAATACCACAGTCATGTGGTACATAAACAAGCAAGGGGGCTCTCACTCTTTCTCCCTTTGCAGACTTGCCATGACCTTATGGGATACAGCCCTAAATTTGAATCTGGATCTTCAGGCACAGTTCATTCCAGGAAAACAAAATCTCTTAGCAGACAGCCTAAGCAGAAACATTTTGGATCCTCACGAATGGATGTTGGACCCCAACTTATTCAGCAAGATAACTGCAGTTTGGGGCTGTCCTCAGATAGATCTATTTGCATCTCATCTCAACCATCAGTTGCCTCTCTTTTGCACCAGGTCCTTCCATAAGACAGCTTGGAAAGTGGATGCCCTGTCCTTCAGCTGGAGGAATCGTTCGGGATATGCCTTCCCTCCACTTCCTCTTCTGCCTCGGGTATTGCTAAAGATAAAGCTAGACAAACCCAGACTGATCATTTTGATAGCTCCGAATTGGCCTCGTCGGTTTTGGTACCCTACTCTACTGCATCTTTCCTTGGTACCTCCTTGGAGTCTTCCTCTGACCCATTCTCTACTGTCCCAGCACCAGGGTCAGGTATTTCACTCTCAGATCAAGACTCTCTGTCTGGCAGCTTGGCTCATCAAAGGCAATTGATTCCTTCTCTTCCTAAACAAGTTTTGGATGTTCTTTTGGAAGCTAGGCGTCCTAGTACAAGGAAATCTTATGCTTCTAAATGGAAAAGATTTTGTATTTGGATGCAGGATCGTGGCTCTGATCCTTTAATACCTGATATCTCATCTATTTTACTTTATCTCTCAGACCTTTTGATTAAAGGTCTTTCATTTTCTTCCATTAAAATTCATGCTTCTGCTATTTCGGCACATTTCAATTGTGATCCTCCCTTTTTTTTTCCCCACCAGTTGGTCAGACAATTTCTGAGAGGAGCTAAGAATTTAAAACCTCCTAGAACTCCTCCTGTTCCTCCTTGGGATCTCAACTATGTTTTGGAAAAGCTTACTTTGCCTCCTTTTGAGCCTGCTGCCTCTGCGGACATTAAGTTCTTATCCTGGAAGACAGCTATCTTGTTGGCCTTGACTTCTGCCAGAAGGGTGTCTGAGTTACAAGCCCTCATGGCCGTGGAACCATACCTCATCTTCCATCAGGACAGAGTTTCCTTGAGGACCAATCGTACATTTATGCCTAAGGTAGTTTCTATAGTGGCTCTAAATCAGACTATTCACCTTCCTACCTTTTTCCCAAAACCCCAAAACAGGGGGGAAAGGATTTTGCATCCATTAGACGTACACAGGCAACTACGTTTTTACCTGGACAAAACTAAAAGTTTCAGAAAATCAGATCAATTGCTTATTTCTTTTGCTTCCAGTTCTCTTGGTAAAGCCATTACTAAGCAAACTATTTCCAAATGGATTGCTCATGGAATAAGATATTGTTACTCTCTTTATGGAAAACAAATTCCAGGTACCGTCAGGACTCATTCTACTAGGGCAGCTGCCACTTCAGCAGCCTTTCTCAGAGTTCCTACCAAGGACATTCTGGAGGCTGCCACTTGGAGCTCTGTGCATACTTTTTCCAAGCACTATAACCTCCCTTTGTACTCTAAGTCTAGGGCAGGCTTTGCCTCTGCTGTCTTGCAGGGTCTTCTAGCTGCACCTTCTACTTCATAACCTCCTCCCGTATTCTCAGCTTTGGGATTCTACCCTACAGTTATGACTGCAACAGTGAAACACGAATAACATAGTACAGTTGTGTATACCTACCATAAATGTAGATGTTCGAGCGTCTTCACTGTTGCAGTCGGTGTTTCCCTCCCTCCAGACCCCTCTTGTTTCTATTTGCTTACTGTGTTTTCCTTTCCACTACCTTTCTGGTGTATTTGTGTTTCCCTTGGTACACCTTTTTTTTTTATGGGGGATTCTGACATCAGGGGCAAGAAAGGCTGGAGAAGATGGCATCGGCTGTCAGCTTTATACCCATGCGCTCTGACGTCAGGGTTCTAGCAGAAACAGCCGACGCCGGACCCAGACTTTGATATTCTGGCCGACCTCAGGCTGCCTGCCGGCAGGAGTACCCTACAGTTATGACTGCAACAGTGAAGACACTCGAACATCTACATTTATGGTAGGTATACACAACTGTACTGTACTTAAACTCGTTTAAATGATTTCTCAGTTGCCAAATAAGTGGCAAAGCATTCAAAATGTTCAGAATAATTACAGAGATAAACTAAATGTCCGAAATTGACATATTGATAAAAATATTTGAAATAAATACAAAAGTGCCCAAAATAATTTCCAAAGTGTCAGAACTGTAAGAAAAGGGTAAAATTATTGCATTTTTTTCACAATGTGCTACTTTTTCACATTAACTAAAACTTTTCGAAGTATCTTAATTGTCTCGGGGATTTCGTAGACCTGGACCACTGTTGTTTGATAATGATATTGCTGAGAATTGGCAATTGTTTGAGCAAGAATATAATATTGTCATACAGGCTGCATTTTCTGATAAAGACGCACTTACAAAGGCATTAATACTTAATTTAGCTAGCTCGGAAGCCACTGAGAGGGAATGTTCATTTGTGTATACTCCTGCTGTGTATACGGGGAGGAGGGGGGACCACCATACTGTGATACAGGCTGAAATGAGAGAAGACCCTGAGTGCTTAAAATGTAAATTTAGAGAAATATGTAACCTTCAAATGAATATTACAATGGCAAGACATGTTTTACATGAGAAATTAAAAGCCTGGTGAAACTGTAGCGGCATATATTACCAACATAAGAAATAATGCAAAAATGTGTAGATTTGGTATTCTGAGAGATGAGTTGATAAAAGACAGGCTTGTGTGTGGTGTTAATGATGCGGTGAGAAAGATTTTGCTTCATGACAGTGATTTAACATTGAGCAAAGCCATTGAGATTTGTCAAATATATGAGCTTACAGAAAAGCATACAAATGTGCTTGCAAATTAAAAAAACATGCATGCAGTGCTGAATGTTGATAGTGTACAACAGAAAATTAAGATAAAAAAGAAATGTAAACCGAATGGGGCCACAACACCCAACCTCATTGCTGACTGTTGTAGTTGTGGAGGCAGTCGTGAACCTAAATGAGAGAAGTGCTTAGCTTTTGGTCAGCAGTGTCACAAATGTAAAAAATGAATCATTTCAAAAGGCTTTGTAAGTCTAAAGTGGCACATACTTTTATTGAGAGAGCATCTGAAGACATAAATAGAGAGCTGTGTGCAAACTTTGTGTAGATGGTTTTTCTGTGATCAATGAAACAGTTAACAGTAGATTATCATTTGGCAGCAAGGAGTGAAATAATTTGTACTGTTCGGATTAATGGGAAACCTGTAGAGCTTAAAGTCGATACTGGATCCAAGTGCAATGTTATATCAGCACAAATGTTTGCCAACGTAAAGCTGGTGAAAAACTTGATTCAGCAAAGTGTGCACAGTTAGTTGCTTATGGTGGTGAAGAGATTCGAACTGATGGCACAATAGGTCTCGCATGCCATTCTGCTGGGAACAGCTATAAATTGCAGATGTTCTTCGTGTTTCACTGTTGCAGTCATCACACTTGGGTTATCTGCCTGCAGATAGCCCTCAGTCGGCCCGAATACCAGAGTCTTGTAATTTCTGCGTTAGATGCTGTCGCCTCTTCCATGACGTCAGGTCATCAGGGGTATAAAACATGCAGCCGATGCCATTACATTAGTCTTTCTTGCCGAAGAGCCCAAAGCAGAAGCAGTTCGCAAGTGCTGGTTGGCCATTACCTGAAATTTTCATTTTTCGAGTTTCAAACCTGAAGTCTTCTAAAGTTAAGTACCCCGTTGGGGATTCTTTTTTCTTGCTCTAACCAATGTCAGAAAAAGTTAACAATTGTCTTGCCTGTGGAAAGCAAATACCTCGCAGAGGTTTTCATTCTTACTACGTCACTTGTTTAGGCCCAGACCACGACGTCCCTCGCTGTCAGTTTTGTGCCTTGTTTAATGCCTGAACCATTTGTCATCAAGCTATTTTTGTAGCTAAATTCTTTCACTCTCGTTCTCCGTTTTCTGAAATGGCTTTGGCAAGCCATCCGACTATCAATCTTCCGAAAATGTGCAAAGAGAGAGACCGCATAGGTCAAAAACTGCCAACGACGCTTCCAGTAAGCTAGTCACCAGTCCACCGGTACTCAGTGAGGCGCCTTTGCAGCCCCTGATGCCCACTTCTACAGATTCTCAGGGCTCTGCTGAAACCCATTTGGAGTCCGGTATGCCGTGAGATGCTTCTTCGACTATGGAACCTGCAGATGTCTCTACCTCGGATGGGTCTGGAGCCGCTGTGCAGGCACCAGCTTCTGAGGGTGTATTCTGACCTACTGATATTCGTATTAAACCGACAACTTCATTTTTAACTAAATCTACCGAGTTTCTCAGGCCCAGAGTTCGCACTACGCCTAGAAAACCAATGTCCAAAGTGCATGCTCAAGCTCCCATGCCACAAAAACAAATGCTTAGAATGGTTGAAGACGTTATTACTCTAATTAGGGGAAGCCAGCCTTCCCCTGCTAAAAGACAAATAATTTAATTTCTTTCTGATTCTACGGACCAGGAGTCCAATGACTCTGATCCTTCTGATTACCAGGACATACACTTCTCTACCTATGAGGATTCAGATACAGAGGAATCCATTCCCTCTGCCTCCCCTCCAGAGGATTTTTATTTTGGTGAAACCTTGCATACCTTGAGAGCATTTCTGCTGGGAATGTCAGGACTATCCACAGTCCAAAAAGAGACTCTGGGAATTTTTAGATTTACTTCAGCACAGGCCTCTAGCTATACCCCCTGTCCTGGATAGTGTAGATGATGTCTTCATGGAATCCAGCCTTACTCCTGATACTTCACCACCAGCTCCTAGAAAACCTGACAGGTACTACAGAGTACCTGACTCTCACAAATTTCACTTTAAGAATCCTACTGCAGATCCAGAGACCATTTCCCAGGGACCTAAAGGCATTAAGGCTACTACAGCCAAAAACCTAACCCCTTCAGACATGGATTCTAGAGCTTTAGACAGGGTAAGAAGGTATATACCCCTGCAACTCTTGCCATCAGAGCTTTGAATTGCCAGTTTCACAAGTTGAAGTACCAGCAACATACTATGGAACTAATTAAACAAAAATGGTGTTACTTCCAGATTGTGCAGAAAATATTTACAAGAGTTAATGCATTCTGCAAACCAAGTTAGTAAACGTACCTTGTCGTGTGGGTTTGATGCCTTAGAAGCATATTGTAGGGCTGCTGTCACTAGGTTTGTACTGAAAAGGCATGCTTGGCTGTAGGAACAAGTCTTGCCAAACCATGTCACAGCAAAATTGCTAGATGCTCCATTAAATGAGGATCATTTGTTTGGTACAAAAGCAGAAGAAGTTCTTAAAAAAGATGGAAGAAAAAGCTAAATCTATGCAAACTGTTAAAGATTTTTTACAGGTGCAGCCACCTAGATTCAGTAGACATTGGCCTTCAAAAAACTGGTCCTTTCCAGTCCCTCCCAGGCCTTCTCAGCCCAAACCCAGGGGAAACAGACCACCAAGACTACAGTCTCTGGGTATGCAGAGATCTAAACAATGGTGTGACCCACCTCAAAAACAGGGAGTGGTAAGCCACCCCCTTATGGAAAAAGTTCACAATGACTTTCCATTTATCCTTCCCAGCCATGCCCAAGTACCTGCACCCCTAAGAGGAAAACTTGCCCTTCATGCAAAAAACTGGATGTCCATTACTGAGGACCGATGGGTTCTAAATATTGTATCCCAGGGATACAGATTCTACTTACACTCACTGCCAACTCCAAGGGGGTTGCCAGACCTTCCTCCAAACCAATGGGCAGAGGCTCAAAAGCAAATACTTTCCCTTCTCTATATCAGGGCTATTCAGCCTGTGCTAGTAGAACAAAGGGGACAGTGTTTCTACTCCAGGACTGTTCCTGGTGCTGAGAAAAGAGAGCTCTCAGTACCATATCCTGGATCTATCAATTCTCAACACCTTTCTGGTGGTCCCAAAATTCAAAATGCTTACACTGCAACAGCTTCTTCCTATGCTAGCCAAGGATGCCTGGTTAGTCACCCTAGACTTAAAAGAGGCTTATCTGCACATTCCCCATAAGGGAGTCTTGCAGGAAATATCTACGTTTCAGGGCAGGCTCTAAGCACTGTCAGTTCTCTGCACTTCCCTTTGGCTTATCTACTGCACCCAGAGTATTCACAAAGTGCCTGGCTCCAGCCATTGCATACTGCAGGCAGAGAAATATTCAAATTTACCCATACTTGGATATTTGCATGATTCAGGCGGACAGTCAGGAATTGCTACTTCAGCACCTGGCATTTGTAAAAAGACTTCTAACTTCACTGGGATTACACCATCAATGAAAATAAATCACAACTGGTGCCCAGCCAAATTGTATTCCTGGGAGGAAGCTTGAACACAACTTCCCCGATGGCATTCCTCACTCCAGAAAAACAGGTCCATTTGACAAACTATTTCAAACTAATGGCCACCAAATCCCAGCTATCTGCAAGCCCTAGGGTTCATGGCCACATGCATTCTGTTGATTCCATATGCAAGATGGCATATGAGGAAACTTCAATGGTACTTAAAAAGCCTCTGGTGTCAACATTCTCAGGACCTGGAAACCGTCATTCCTGTCATACCTTGTCTAAGGGCAGAGTTCCTTTGGTGGGCAGAGGCATGCAACCACAACAAGGGACTTCTGTTCACTCAACCCCTCGCCACCCAAACCCTGACAACAGATGCATCAGACTATACATGGGGGTCTCACATGGCAGGCAAATGCATTCAGGACAAATGGAGCCCAGAACAAATTCTCTTGCACATCAATCAAAAAGAGATGCTAGCTGTACAGAATGCTCTGACAGCCTTCAAATACCTTACCCTCCCAGGACAGCTCCTGTTAAAGACAGACAACACCACAGTTATGTGGTACATAAACAAGCAGGGGGGAATTCATGCTTACCCACGCCCCTGTGGGAACACAGCCTTGAGCAACCAAGTGCACCTACAAGCTCAATTCCTGCCAGGTGAGCAAAATTCACTGACAGACGACTTGAGCAGAAATCTACTGGACCCTCACGAGTGGAAACTGGAACCCAACGCATTCAAACGTCTAATCCAGAGGTGGGGAACACTGGAGGTGGACCTTTTTCCCTCCCACCCAAAACCACCAATTGAGCAAATTTTGCATCAGTAACCCTCACAGCAGAGCCTGGAAGGTGGATGCCTTATTCTTTACATGGGAAAACCTCTCAGTTTATGCCTTTCCTCCTCTGCTTCTCCTCTCAAAAGCACTACTCAAGATCAAACAGGACAGGCCAAGGGCAATTCTTATTGCACCAGACTAGCCACGCCAGCACTGGTACCCACTCCTACGCAGTCTGACAGCAGTGCTACCCTGGCACCTACATCAGACACCTTCCCCTGCTGTCTCAGCAGGAGGGACAGATTTTGCATACACATTTCCAAACCCTAAACCTTGTAGTCTGGCTTATCCTCTGAATACACCACCAGCATCCCTCAGCAGACAGGTGCTGTATGTCATCCTTGAGGCCAGAAAGCCTAGTACTAGAAAATCCTATGCTGAAAAGTGGAAATTATATTGTTCTTGGAGTCAGTTTCAAGGAAAGGACCCAGCTGTGCCCACCTTACCTCAAATCCTTGATTACCTAGCAGAGCTGCTCCACAGAGGCCTATCCTTCTCATCCATTAAGATTCATGCCTCATCTCAGCTCATTATAATACTGAGCCACCTCTCTTTATCACCCTCTCATCAAACAGTTCCTGAGAGGAGCTAACAATTTAAGGCCCCCTAGGAGAGTTCCTACCCCAGCCTGGGACCTTAACTTTGTACTGAAGAAGCTCACACTTCCCCCTTTTGAACCTGCTGCTTCAGCAGAGTTCAGGGAAAACAGCCTTACTTCTAGCTATTACTTCAGCAAGAAGAGTGCCTGAGTTACAGGCACTAATGGAGGTGAAGCCCTTCATTATTTTCCATGCTGACAGGGTTTCCCTCAGGACTAACCCATCCTTTATGCCCAAGGTGGTGTCCAGTGTGGCTTTAAACCAATCCATCCATTTGCCAACCTTTTTCCCTAATCCTCAGAATAAAGAGGAAAGGATCCTGCACTCCTTGGATGTGTACAGACAGCTCAGGTTCTACCTTGACAGAACTAAGCCTTTCAGAAAATCTGATCAGCTGCTAGTTCACTTTGCTACAGGGGCAGAGGGCAAGGCCATTTTGAAGCAAACCATTTCCAAATGGATAGCACACTGCATCCATTTCTGCTACAAGCACCATGGAAAACCTACCCCTCAGGGGATCAGAACTCATTCCATTAGAGCTACTTCAACCTCTACAGCATTTCTCAGGGGAGACCCTACCAGGGACATGCTGGAAGCTGCAATCCAAGCATTACCACTTATCTATTTTTTCTAAATCCAGAGCTGGATTTGCTACAGCAATCTTACAAGGCCTGCTAGCCAGCCCTAACACTTCTTGACTGCCTCCACCCTTCCTCAGCTTTGGGAATCAAGCCAAGTGTGATGACTGCAACAGTGAAACATGAAGAACATAGTACAGTTGTGTACACTTACCATAAATGTAGATGTTTGAATGTATTCACTGTTGCAGTCCAGGTTTCCCTCCCTCCAGCCCCCTGGCTTGCTCTATCCTTTCTACCTATCCTCTTTATGGCCATCTTTTATGGCAGGGGTATTTGCTTTTTACTGGAGGTGTTCCACACCATGTAATAGCTTCCTATTTTGGGGGCTCCTGACATCTGGGGCAAGAAAAACTGATGTAATGGCATCGGCTGCATGTTTTATACCTCTGACGACCTGACATCATGGAAGAGGCGACAGCATCTGACGCAGAAATCCCAAGGCTCTGGCATTTGGGCCGACTGAGTGCTACCTGCAGGCAGATAACCCAAGTGTGATGACCGTAACAGTGAATACACTCAAACATCTACATTTATGGTAAGTGTACATAACTGTACTTTTTATGTAGTGAAAAGACACGTGGTCATTGTTAGGCCTCAAAGACAGTTTGAGAATGGGACTGATGTCATTTAGTAAAGAGGTCCACCATGTAAGTCTGAACAACCAAGATTGTTTTAAACTGAATATTTTTAGTGAATATGCTGATATTTTCACAGATGAGCTTGGCACATTTCTAGTCGGATATTTCATGAAGTAAGCCCAATTGTCAGGCCAGCAAGGAAGGTTCCGGCAGCAATGCAGAGCAAAGTAAAAGCAGAGCTTGCTAAAATGGTGAAGTTAGGTGTTCTAACTCCAGAAAAGAACCCAACTGAATGGGTATCTTCCATGGTTATAGCGCATAAGAAAGCTCAGATGATGATTGAATATGTATTCATCAAAGAGATTTAAACGTCGCCATCATCCAATTCTCATGGTAGAAGAAATAGCCACTCTGTTTTTTTGTCTTAGGTAAAAAAAAGTTCCCTTTGGCAAATTTTGCTGGATCACAAATCTTCGTTGTTAACCACTTTCAGTACACCATTTGGTACATAAAGATATTTGAGAATGCCATTTGGGATAAATTCGGACAGTGAAATATTTCAGCTTGCGATGGAGCAAATTTTTTCAAGTTATCCATGTGCTGTCATAGTAATCGACATTGTAGGAGGCAGTGGCAAAGTCGAGCATGATAGAAACCTCAAGAAGGTTCTAGACCGTGCTCGTGATGTGAACCTTAAACTGAATCAGAAATGTTAATTCAAACTGAAAGAAGTTACTTATGTGGGTCATTTGTTTGCTAGTTCTGGCTTACAACCAAATCCGTCTAAATAAGCAGCAGTTCTTGAGATGCCAGTTCCAGAAAATGTCACATCTTTGCAATGTTTTCTTGATATGGTCAACTATTTAGGAAAGTTCATCCCAGACCTGAGTGAGCTTTCAGCACCCTTAAGTTACTTGACATGCAAAAATGTAACTGGTCCTGGTTGGAACAACACCAAAAAGCATTTGACATTCTGAAACAGAAAATTGCCAGTCCACCGTCATTGAGATATTATGATGATGTTCTTCGTATTTCACTGTTGCAGTCATTACATTTGGGTAATCTGCTGGCAGGTTGCCCTCAGTCTGTCTGATTAACAAAGTCTTGGGTCCTGCGTCGGTTGCTGTCCCTTCTTCCATAACGTCAGGTCATCAGGGGTATAAAACATGCAGCCGACGCCATTACATCAGTCTTTCTTGCCGTGCAGTGCCTGAAGCAGAAGAAAAAAAAAAAAAAATTCTATTTTGCATATTATCTGTTTAACTTGCTATGATGTCATGTAACCTTTTATGCCATTTATTTTTATCCTTTTATATTATCTGTTTCAATTGCTATGTTTCTCTTGTAACCATTTATGCCTTTTTGTGAAAATGTACAACTTATGGAGCTTTTCTCCCCGGGCCTCTACTGAAAACGGACATACATCCAGTTGGACTAGCCCGGTCAACAAATGTAAAATAAAATAAAAGTTCGCAAGTGCCAGTTGGCCGACTCCTGAAATTTTTGTTTTTGAGTTTCAGAACCGAAGTCTTCAACTAAAAAGCTAAGTACCCCGTTGGGGAAACTTTTTCTTGCTCCATACCGATGTCAGTAAAAGTTAATAATTGCATTACTTGTGGGAAGCAAATACCTCATAAGGATTTTCATTTGTACTGTATTCCTTGCCTAGGCCCTGACCACAACGTACCTTGCTGTCAGTTTTGTGCTAAATTTAATCAATGCACTATTAAACGTCGGTATATTTTTGCTTCTAAATATTTTGGCTCATGCTTTAATTATCCAGAAATGTCATCGGTTAGCAATCCGACTATCGGAATACATAAAAAAAAAACGCAAAGAAAAAGACAGAGACAGGCCGTTGAGGTCCAAAACTGACAACGATGCTTCTCCTAAGCCAGTCGCCAGTTCTCCGATACTCGGTGAGGCGCTTTCGCAGCCCCTGATACCCACTACTTCTGATTCGCAGGCCTCTACTGAGACCCATTTGGAGTCCAGTATGCTGCGAGATGCTTCAATTACGGAACCCGCAGATGTCTCTACCTTAGATGGGTCCAGAGTCGCTGTGCAGGCACCGGCTTCTGAGGGTGTTTTCAGGCCTGCAGATTTGTATATTAGACCGATGCCAACTTCAAAACTAAGGCCTAAATCTAAATCTATGTCTAAAAAACCAACGCCTGGGCCACAAGAGCAGGCCCCTATACCTAAAAAACAAATGATCAAAATGGCTGAAGATTTAATTACTCTGATCAGGTTAGCCAACCCTCCCCCCTTCTAAGAGGCCTAGGCAAGACATTGATTATGAATCTTCTGAACAGGATTTTATTTCTTCTAACTCTTCTAATGAACAGGATTTGTCTATACCTACTTATGAGGACTCTGATGCAGAAGATTCCATTCCTTCTGCTTCTCCCTCTGAGGATTTTTCTTTTGGGGAACTTTACATACCTTAAGGGAACATTTCCTCTGGGAATGTCAGGATTTCTCTGAATCTAAAAAGAGACTTAGGGATTTTCTTCTTCTTCCTCAGCATAGGCCTTTAGCTATACCTCCTGTTCTAGACATTGTTGATGTTTTTTCAGAATCTAGTATGGCTCCTGATTCTCTGCCTCCAGCTCCTTGTAAGCCAGACAGATAATACAGGGTTCCTGACTCCCACAAATTCCTTTTCAAAAATCCTATTGCAGATCCTCAAACCATTTCTCAGGGTCCCAAGGGCATTAAGGCCTCTACTGCTAAAAATCCTACCCCTTCTGATAGAGATTCCAGGGCGCTGGATAGATGGGGTAAGAAGGTTTACACTTCTGCAACCTTGGCAATCAGGGCTTTAAACTGTCAATTTCATATGCTTAAATATCAACAGCATATCATAGGACTGCTTAAACAGAAAATTATGTTAATTTCTGACTGTGTGAAAAATAAAGATTTACAGGATTTATTGCATTCAGCTGAACAAGTTGGAAAACATACTTTGCAATGTGGTTTTTAATCTTTGGAGGCCAATTGCAGGGCTGCTGTAACTGGGTCTGCGCTAAGAAGGCATGCTTGGCTCAAGGAGAAAACTCTGCCTGATCATTTAAAGCTAAATTGTTGGATGCTTCTTTACAACAGGACCGTCTCTTTGGTAATAAGGCTGAAGAAGTTTTAAAAAAGATGGAAGACAAAGCTAAATCTATGCAAACTGTGAAAGATTTCTTACAAGTGCAACCTCCAAGATTTCGTAGGCACTGGCCTACTAATAACTGGCCCTTTCCAGTTCCTTCGAGAGCCACTCAAGTCAAACCCAGACATTCCAAAGGCTCCAGGTTTCAATTACAAGGGACTTTTAGAACAAAACAATGGGGTGCCTCCTCCTCCAAATTTGGAAATAACAAGACATTTCCCTATGGTAAACAGTCTCAATGACTTTCCTTTACACTTACCTTTTAGCCGCCCCCTTGGGAGGAAAACTGGCACTTCATGCAAGAAACTGGCAACTTATAACCCAGGACAAATGGGTTTTAAATATAGTATCCCAGGGATACAGATTTCATTTTCACACATTGCCAATCCCAAACAGATGGCCAGACCTGCCCCAAAATCAGTGGGCAGAGGCCCAAAAACAAGTACTGTCCCTCATGAACATGGGGGCTATTCAACCAGTACCAGAAGAGGAAAAGGGACAAGGTTTCTATTCAAGACTTTTCCTGGTACCCAGAAAAGACAAAATCATGGTATCCAATTCTGTACTTATCTACTCTAAACACATTTCTGGACATTCCAAAATTCAAGACGCTGACTCTTCAACAGTTACTTCCTATGCTAGGCAAAGATGCCTGGTTGGTAACTCTAGACTTAAAAGAGGCTTACCTGCATATCCAAATCAGGGAATCTTGCAGAAGATACCTCCACATCAAAGCAGGCTACTTGCATTACCAGTTCTCTGCACTGCCCTTTGGCTTATCTACTGTGCCCAGGGTCTTCACAAAGTGCCTGGCTCTAGTAATTGCATTTTGCAGGCAAATAAATATTCAAATATATCCATACCTGGACGATTGTCTAATTCAGGCAGAAAACAAGGACATTCTTCTAAAACATCTGGCATTTGTAAAAAGGGTTCTAACTTGTCTAGGGTACACCATAAACAAAAATAAATCACAACTGGTACCCTCTCAAAAAATTACATTCCTGGGTGCAAGCTTGAATACAACTGCCAGGATGGCTTACCTTATGCCAGAAAAGCAAATTCATTTGGTAACT
Source organism: Protopterus annectens (assembly GCF_019279795.1). Taxonomy (NCBI): domain Eukaryota; kingdom Metazoa; phylum Chordata; order Ceratodontiformes; family Protopteridae; genus Protopterus; species Protopterus annectens. The sequence continues at coordinate 630,413,915 of NC_056733.1, forward strand.
TACTTCAAACAGGTGGCCACAAACCCTGCTATCTGCAAGACAAATTCTGCAAGCCTTGGGGTTCATGGCCTCCTGCATTCTTCTAATTCCATATGCAAGACTGCATATGAGGAAACTTCAGTGGTACTTAAAATGTTTATGGAATCAACATTGTCATTTCCTGGAAACAATGATTCCTATCATACCTTGCCTGCAACTAGAGTTCCTATGGTGGGCAGAGGCCTGCCACAAAAACAAGGGACTGCCATTCACTCCACCCCCTGCCACCCAAACCCTAACTACAGATGCATCAGACTATGCTTGGGGGGCTCATCTGGCAGGAAAGTGCATTCAGGGCAAATGGAGCCCAAATCAAGTGCACCTTCATATCAATCAAAAAGAGATGCTAGCTGTACAGAATGCACTGACAGCCTTCAAGGACTACCTTCATCCAGGACAATTAATGATAAAGACAGACAACACCACAGTTATGTGGTACATAAACAAGCAGGGGGGTACACACTCCTATCCCCTTTGCAGACTAGCCATGGCATTGTGGAACACGGCCTTGGCCTACCAAATACAATTACAAGCTCAATTCCTGCCAGGAAAGCTGAATACTCTGGCATTCGAACTAAGCAGAAATATCATAGACCCACACAAATGGAAACTGGAACCACAGATTTTCAACATGTTGACATGCAAATGGGGGAGTCCAGACATATATCTTTTTGCCTCACCCCAGAACTATCAGTTGGACAAATTCTGCACAAGAACTCATCACATAAAAGCCTGGAAAGTGGATGCCCTATCATTCAGCTGGAAAAACCTATCAGTCTATGCTTTTCCCCCTCTGCCTCTGCTCTCCAAAGTTCTACTAAAAGTCAAACAGGACAAACTAAAAATGATTTTGATTGCTCCAGACTGGCCTCGCCAACAATGGTACCCACTCCTGCGCAATGTGTCACACCTTCCACCTGCCTCAGACACCTTACTTACTGTCTCAGCAGAACAACCAAACTGCACACTCAGCTCCAAACTTTGAACCTTGCAGCGTGGCTAATCACCCAAATTCGCCTTTAGCATCCCTCAGCAAACCTGTGATGGATGTCATTTTGGAGGCAAGAAGGCTTAGTACTAGAAAATTTTATGCTGACAAATGGAAAAGATTCTGTGCATGTAAACAATTACAAGGAATAAGCACAGCAATGCCCACTATTCCTCAGATTTTACAATACTTAACTGAGATGCTTCACAAGGACCTGTCCTTTTCTTCCATAAAAATCCATGCCTCAGCCATTTCAGCTCATTACAACACAGAACCTCCCCTCTTCTCTCATCCTCTGCTAAAACAGTATCTCAGTGGGGCCAAAAACTTAAGACCACACAGGAGAGCTCCAACCCCTGCCTGGGACCTCAATTTTGTATTGGAAAAACTCACTCTCCCTCCTTTCGAGCCAGCTGCTACTGCAGACTTAACATTTCTCTCCTGGAAAACAGCTTTCCTTTTAGCAGTCACTTCAGCTAGAAGGATTTCCGAATTACAGGTTCTTATGGCAGTGGAGCCTTTCATTATTGTTCATGCAGACAGGGTGTCTCTCAGGACCAATCCATTCTTCATGCCCAAGGTGGTATCCAGTGTGGCTCTTATTCAGACCATTAATTTGCCAACTTTCTTTCCCAATCCACAGAACAAAGGGGAGCGGATTCAGCATTCATTTGGATGTACACAGACAACTTAGATTTTACTTAGGACAAAATCTCTAAGAAAATCTGAACAACTACTAGTAGCATTTGCTGCAGGGGCAGAGGGAAAGGCTATTTCAAAGCAGACTATTTCCAAATGGATAAGCCATTGTATTTGTTTCTGCTATATGCACCATGGTAAAACTATCCCCCAGGTGATCGGATCTCATTCCACCAGGGCTGCATCTACTTCTACAGCCTTTCCCAGTGGTGTTCCTACCAGAGACATTCTAGAAGCTGCTACCTGGAGCTCAGTTCATACGTTCACCAAACATTACCATTTACCTTTCTTCTCTAAATCCAGAGCTGGCTTTGCCACTGCTGTCCTGCAGGGCCTTATAGCTGGTCCTAATGCTGTATAAATCCATCCTCCCAACCATAGGTTTGGGAATCTACCCAAATGTAATGACTGCAACAGTGAAACACGAAGAACATAGTACAGTTGTGTACACTTAACATAAATGTAAATGTTTGAGTGTATTCACTGTTGCAGTCCTGGTTACCCTCCCTCCAACCCCCTGTTTTTCTCTTACTATACCTCTACTTTCCTTAACTATGCTTAAAAGCCTTTTTGGTGTATTTGCTTTTGTTTGGAGGTATATTTTTGTGTTTTTTAAATTAATTAAATATTTGGCTCCCCATTTGGGGGGCACCTGACATCTGGGGCAAGAAAAACTGATGTAATGGCATTGGCTGCATGTTTTATACCCCTGACGACCTGATGTTATGGAAGAAGGGACAGTAACCAATGCAGGACCCAAGACTTTGTTAATCAGGCTGACTGAGGGCAACCTGCCAGCAGATTACCCAAATGTAATGACTGCAACAGTGAATACACTCTAACATCTACATTTATGGTAAGTGTACACAACTGTACTTTTACAAACCTGTAACTCTCTTGTGTGATGCTTCAAAGTATGGTCTGGGTGCAGCACGTTGTTAAGAAGGCATACCAGTAGCCTATGCATCCAGAACTTTAACCCAAACTGAAATGCAGAATGCATAAATTGAAAAAGAGCTTTTGGCAGTAGTGTTCTCATGTTCAAAGTTCCCTGATTATATTTATGGTAATGTTCATGTACAGACTGATCACCAACCTCTAGTAACAGTTCTGAAAAAGCCAATACAGCCCCAGCATGCTTGCAATGTATGATATTAAAATTGCAAAAGTACAGTTTCAGTATTGTTTATACAAAAGGCAAATTTCTGTACCTTGCTGATGCTTTGTCCTGAGTGCCCAGACAAAACAGAACAGCCTGATGATAGGAAAGCAGACTTTGAAGTTATGGAACTCAAAAATGTTTCATCACATCTTAATGAATTTAGAAATCATACAGCTTCAGACCCAATTCTCCAGAAGCTGAAACGTTATCAGTCAAGGATGGCCAGCACGAGAAGCCAGTCTACCACTTGAAATACAGAAGTATTTTCCCTACAGAGATGAGCTCATGATGGAAGATGGAGTCAACATGAAAGCTCCTAAATTGGTAATTCCTACAGCATTACAAAAGGAATACATCAAGATTTGCATCGTGGGCACCCGGGTACTGATTCAACCAAAAGAGCAAAAGGCATAGTATTTTGGCCTTCTATGTCAAACGATACAGAGAAGGAAACTCTAGCATGTTCTGTTTGCAACAGTACTAAATTGCACTAACAAAAAGAACCACTTCAGCTAAACCAGATTCCTGAACTACCATGTTCGACTGTTGCTACTTATATTTACAAATGGAATGTTACTTGGTGTTAAGAGACTGTTATTCAAATTGGTTTGAAATTGACCTTCTGCCTAACTTAACATCCAGCACTGTCATTACAAAATTGAAGAGACATTTTTCTGTTCATGGTAGTGCGCATAAAGTCATATACTCATATCAGAAGGTAAATCCAGACCACCACGCTGAACAGTTGAATGGTGCAAACAACAATTTATTAAAACGTAACGTTAAGCGCTTTTCTCTGGGTAAATACCGAGACTTCTTCAGACAATGTTTAAAAACACACTCTTCCCATAAATACAATTACTGTTGATCATGTGCAACGTACTCACAAATTAATTGGTTGACAATACATCTTCTGATGAAACTTAAATACAAATAATATCAAGTAAAATTAGTGTTTATACTCTGTATAAAAATTGTTTGCAATACTAAAGTCATTCAACGTATACGATCCTCACCTACCAACAAGTACCATAAAATGTGAAGCAAATACAAGTAATCTACAAAGCATAAAAAGGCATCTCGACTCTTGAACAAGTATGTAACTAATGCAATGTAAAAACCATATATCTAAAAAAATTGTTCAGGGATAACAACCAAGTATAAAAACATGTTAAGTATGTACAAATTTTTACAATGTGTATCAAAAATATGTTTTTTCTAGGTATTAAAAACTTAATACTAAATGTTTGAAGCCTACTTCGTTATAAAAAAGTAAATCAACACATTGAAACTCAAAAACAAAGGCAGGAGTGATCCTACCCTGTCTAAATACCAAAATTTAATTAAATGCTCCTATTCATTCTAAAACAATTGAATAAAAAAATGTATTATGAAAAATATTAAATAATAAATAATTCAAAACCTATGTATAGTAATTAATTATCTCAATAGGCTTCTTAATTTCAAAATACAATTAATAGTACAGATTTCATTCAGTCCCGGGATAATACAGTCATTGGCTCTAAACAGGCATGTTACAATGTAATATGTGCTACTTTTGCCCCCACATGGTAACAGGAGAATGTTTTAGTTTGAGGCATTCTAAATATAGGGTCAAACAAAAGTTTAACTGCCAGTCAAAAGCTGTGGTTTACCTTGCACAGTGCCAACAGTGCACTGCTTTTTATATTGGGAAGACAGATAGGAGGCTCCGCGACCAGGTTTATGAACATCTTTATCACATCAAGAAAGCTAAAATTAATAATGCTTTAGCTAAGCACGTCTCAGAAAACCCAAACCACAAATTTCTGTTTAGAGCCATTGACTGTATTATTACAGATGGGAGAGGAGGTCCTGAGTCTGTAAGGTTAGAAGTACTGGAACTATTTTGGCAAATACGTACAGATGCATGTTTGTTCCCCAGACTGAATGAAACTTGTACTATTAATTGTATTTTGAAATTAAGAGGCCTATTGAGATAATTACTACATATAGGTTTTGAATTATTTATTATTCAATATTTTTCATACTATATTTTTTTATTTAATTGTTTTAGAATGAATAGGGACATTTAATTAAATGTTGGTATTTAGACAGGATAGGATCACTCCTGCCTTTGTTTTTTGAGTTTCAATGTGTCATTTTACGTTTTTATAATGAAGTAGGCTTCAAACATTTAGTATTAAGTTTTTAATACCTAAAAATAACATATTTTTGATACACATTATACAAATTTGTACATACTTAACATGTTTTTATACTTGGTTGTTATCCCTGAACAATTTTTTAGATGTATGGTTTTTACATTGCATTAGTTACGTACTTGTTCAAGAGTCGAGATGCCTTTTTATGCTTTGTAGATTACTTGTATTTGCTCCACATTTTATGGTACTTGTTGGTAGATGAGAATCGTATATGTTGAATGACTTTAGTATTGCAAACAATTTTTATACAGTATATAAACACCAATTTTACTTATTATTTGTATTTGAGTTTCATCAGAAGATGTATTGTCAACCAATTAATTTGTGAGAATGTTGCACATGATCAAACAGTAATTGTATTTATGCGAGGGGTGTGTTTTTAAACATTGTCTGAAGAAGTCTTGGTATTTACCGAGATGAAAAGCGCTTAACGTTACCTTTTAATAAATTGTTGTTTGCACCATTCAACTGTTTAGCGTGGTGGTCTGGATTTATCTTCAGCCTGTTTTTCTGCTTGTCGTGTTTTCAGAAGTTCCAAAGTTTGGTTTGTGTTGCTCCATGGCTGAAGAACCAATATCCACTCATCCTTCAACAAACTAGGAGGATGATAGTCTGAATCTAAGGTCTCTCATTGAATCATTAGTCAACCGGGTGGACACACTTGCATCGAGACTAGATTCATTGTCCACTAATATTAACAACAGTATGTCAAACTCTACTACCCTCCAAAGTGTACAAACAACACAATTAGGGTCCCTTACAGGACCTAATTCTCAGGAGGCTACTCGCTTGCATTCAGCATTAATTTCTAATGCACAATTTGAGTCGAATGACAAAGGATCCTCTGGGCTTATTGCAGCTCCAAATATTGTTCAGTGGTTAGCCGAACCACTATCACTACAAAGGTCTACCAGCAGTAACAACCAGGAGCAACCGGCGAGAGGTCCAACAGACATTTCCATACAACTGAAATTATTGGATCAAAAACTGCTTAAATACAAGAAAACTCAGTTGGAAATAGCCTATTTTCAGGAGTGCATAAGTGAAGGAATTGTACTCAAGGGTTTGCGTTCCTGGCAATACTTAACAGGTTTAGTGGATGGTTCTACCTTTCACCAAGATTTGATTAAACTTTTAATAAACACGGACTTGAACTTTTGGACTTAATGTGTAAACATTATTCATCTCAGTGTGAAGTGCTTATGGAGGAAGCTATGGTACATTAACACCTTGACTTTGCACGGTACAAGTTTGATTATGAGTGTATTTTTGTCAGTATAGACTCACATAATGGTAAAATTAAGGAAACCAAGATGAAAAAACTGAATCGGGACCGTTTAGCGTACAGCAGCGGTCAGGTTTATCCACCACCTCCACCCTCCCAAGTTAACTTTTTCATTGACCAGAATACCCCTGTCGTAAATAATCAACCTAATAACCAGACATTTGGACCAATACCCACCATTATGGAAGCAAATACATAGTGTGTCAATGGAAAACACAGGGACAGCAGGTTATGCTTCAGCAGTAGGAGGGTCTGAACTACAATGCAAACTCAATTCAGGGGTGCAATCAAATTTTTGAGGGGGAGCCTCAAACTACAATTTACGCCAATACCCCCACAGAATGAACAATTACAACAGCAATTACAAGAGGGGAAGGAGAGACAGGTAATGGATATTCCTTTTATACAGGACAGGCCTTGTGACATTTTGTTAGACACAAGTTTGGATTTTAAGATTTTCAACTTCACCAACATTGAAATTGATCCATTACTTGTGGAACTTTTGGCTAAAGTTAGTACTTTTGTCCCTGACACTAGGGCTGACATTGTAAATACAATTATTGATTTTAAACTTTTTATAAGAAAACTTAATTTGAATTTGTTTGGTGGTAATACCAACAGCGGCAACAGTTTACATGTATCTAATACTTTGTCACCACCGATTCATCCGACTTTGGCATTATTTGACAAAATGTGTGAGTTAGATTTAAGAGGTTCCTTGCATTCTAAAACATTACATGGCCATGACAAACTTAATATCACCTTAGATGAAAGGGAGGCATTAAGATCCATTAGGGAAGCAGGAGTAAGGATCATGCAGCCTGATAAAGGTGGGGTGTAGTAATTATGAAACAGGAAGACTATACAGACAGGATGTTGAGAATTTTAGAGAACAACACATATGAAGAAAAATCCAGACATGAATTAAATTTAGCTTACAACAGGATTTATTCTTATTTGAACAACCAATTTATAGAAGGAAAAATTGATATTGCATCTCTTCACTACTTGACTATGTTGGCCCCCAGAATCCCAAAATTATTTAGGATTCCTAAAATTCATAAGTCTAGTCACGATCCACCAATGAGACCTTTAGTTGATGCTAGGAATAGCATCACATACCCTTGTGCAAAATTTGTGGATAACATCCTTAAAAAATATGTAACCAAAGAACCAGACATTTGTAAAGACTCGTGGTCATTTCTACAGCATATTAATGACCTTAAATTTGACAAGGATCTCAACTTTCTTACTGTGGATGTAAAGCATTTGTACTCCTCTATTCCACAAGGAAGGAATTGAGTGGGTCAATTTTATGCTGAGGAAGAGAGGTGCACCCTCACAGGAAATATCATTGGTGGATGAGTTGTTGAACATTATCTTGTCATGTAACGTTTTAACCTTCAATGACACTATTTTCCTCCAGAGGGTTGGTGTAGCTATGGGGTCACCATGCGGTGCTAGCTTCGCTAATTTAGTTATGTCCTACTGGGAACAGGAGATTATTCAGAAGAATGAGTATTTTGTCAACCAGATGGCTTACTACACATGGTTTTTGGATGATATATTCATTTTGATTAAAGGAAGTGAGGCAGTTGCACATGATTTAGTAAAATTTTTTAACTCCACGACTAGCTTCCTATCATTTACACACACATACAGCATGGATAGAATTGTTTATTTGGAGATTGATCTTTGTAAAGATTTCAACACCAACTCTTTCTGTGCTGAAATCCATAGGAAAGATACTTAGAATACTTTCCTTCATTTCAGTAGTTGCATCCATGGTACCAAAAACGATCCATGGTAAAGGGCCAACTTGTCAGGGCTGCCCACATGGTATCCAGATTTCCCGACTTTCTGGAGGAATGTAACACACTTAGAAGTATGTTTCTAGGTCGGGGTTACCCCAACCAGTTAGTTGACAATTTGATTAAGGAAGTCAGCACTAAGAGGGAAACAGGTGTTTACCAACCAATTTTGAACCAGTTACTAAGAGACAAGATATCAACCCAACAAATGGGATTACATCACAGGGATAGGGAAGTCCGTCCCTATTTAAGGCTCTTTACCCCTTTTAGTACTGATAACAATGTCATCTTATCTATTCTTTGGAAAAACTGGGACCTAATTTCCAATGACAATAAACTGAGGAACAAATTTCCTGAGGCCCTAAGATTGTGTGGAAGCGAGGCAAAATTTTAAAACAACTGTTGGAAGTTAATGGCCCACGAGTTTAAACTAGGAGGGGCATGTTTGCATGTAATATGTGCAACCTTTGCCCTCACATGGTAACAGGAGAATGTTTTAGTTTGAGGCATTCTAAATATAGGGTCAAACAAAAATTTAACTGCCAATCTAAAGCTGTGGTTTACTTTGCACAGTGCTAACAGTACACTGCTTTTTATATTGGGAAGACAGATAGGAGGCTCCATGACCAGGTTTATGAACATCTTTATCACATCAAGAAGGCTAAAATTAATAATGCTTTAGCTAAGCACGTCTCAGAAAACCCAAACCACAAATTTCTGTTTAGAGCCATTGACTGTATTATTACAGATGGGAGAGGAGGTCCTGTGTCTGTAAGGTTAGAAGTACTGGAACTATTTTGGCAAATACGTACAGATGCATGGTCGTTCCTCGGATAGAATGAAACTTGTACTATTAATTGTATTTTGAAATTAAGAAGCCTATTGAGATAATTACTATACATAAGTTTTGAATTATTTAATATTTTTCATAATATATTTTTTTATTTAATTGTTTTAGAATGAACAGGAACATTTAATAAAATGTTGTTATTTAGACAGGGTAGGCCTTTGTTTTTTGAGTTTCAATCTGTTGATTTACATTTTTATAATGAAGTAGGCTTCAAACATTTAGTATTAAGTTTTTAATACCTAGAAATAACATATTTTTGATACACATTATACAAATTTGTACATACTTAACATGTTTTTATACTTGGTTGTTATCCCTGAACAGTTTTATAGATGTATGGTTTTTACATTGCATTAGTTACATACTTGTTCAAGAGTCAAGATGCCTTTTTATGCTTTGTAGATTACTTGTATTTGCTCCACATTTTATGGTACTTGTTGGTAGGTGAGGATCGTATACGTTGAATGACTTTAGTATTGCAAACAATTTTTATACAGTATATAAACACTAATTTTACTTGATACTATTTGTATTTGAGTTTCATCAGAAGATGTATTGTCAACCAATTAATTTGTGAGAACGTTGCACATGATCAACAGTAATTGTATTTATGGGAGGGGTGTGTTTTTAAACATTGTCTGAAGAAGTCTCAGTATTTACTGAGACTAAAAGCGCTTAACGTTCCATTTTAATAAATTATTGTTTGCACCATTCAACTGTTCAGCGTGGTGGTCTAGATTTATCTTCAGCTTGTTTTCTGCTTGCCGAGTTTTCGGAAGTTCCAAAGTTTGATATACTCATATCTGACAATGGTGCACAGTTTACGAGTCTGCAGTTCAAGAATTTTGCTGAGTCTTGGGACTTTGTCCATATTACTAGTAGTCATGAGTATCCACAGTCCAATGGATTAGCTGAGCCTGCAATTCAAAAGGCAAAGTGTTTGTTGGAGAAATCCAAGAGAGATGGCACTGATGTTTTTCCTAACCTACTTAATCTCAGAAAAATGCCTTGAGATAATTTGCTTGGTTCACCTGCTCAGGGATTGATGTCCAGACTTTTCTGATCAGTAAACAATTATTGATTCCAAATGCAAAGAACAACAGAATGGTCAAGACTCAACTTATGAAAACACGCCAGTCACAAAAGCTGTACTATGATAAATCCAGCAAATCCTTCAGACCATTAAGACGAGGAGAGATTGTGAGAATGCAAACATCTAAAGGATTTGACCAAGTGGGAATTGTCAAAATTATTTGTGAAGAACCAAGATCTTACATCATACAATCTGATAGAATGGATTTCAGAAGGAACTGAATATGTTTATTACTAGTCTCCGAACCAGTGATGCAGCAGATTGCCTGTGCCAGAGACACTATTTCTCAGCGTGATTCTACGCTTGTTCAAATTCCAGAGGACAGTGTACTTTCTTCAAGTAATCCTGATGTATCCCCTGAAGTTCCAGTTGTAAAAGACTCCCCAGAGACTGTCCCTGTTGCTAAACCCAGTCAGTTTGTATGTGACCAGATCAGTTATAATTTTCAGACCCATTTCAAGATGCACAGCGACTTGGACTTGATTTCATTTGTTAAATGTTGATGTGATATCTAGCTTGTAAAACATTTTGTTCTGCTATTACACATTGAACAAATTAGAGGGAGGATGTAGATCATTGTGTGTATTATACCTAGACAGCCACTGTAGCTAGAAAGCACATGCATACAAGTTCCTGAGCACGTGCAAGATAAGTGCCATTTTATATAGTCAGCTAGAGTGAATGCAGGCATGAATGGAGATGCACATGCGAGTGTGTTTGAAGTAATGAGTCAGTCATTTAGCTTAAATATATGTTCCTTTTACAGCTCCTGATGTGTTTATGTACAAAAAAACAACTTGAACCCAACACAGTGCCTCAGTGTTTCATTTGAATACATGTGACATGCGACACAAGGACCACAACAGGGTCAGCCTGGAAGACGGATACCTTCTCCTTCCCTTGGACAGGCCTATTTCTCTATGCCCTCCCTCCATACCCTTGCTTCCCAGCGTACTGCTGAAGATCAGGAAAGAAGGGCCAATGGTCATTCTAATAATCCATTTTGGCCAAGGTAGCACCAGCATACTCTATTGCTCAGTCTACATGGTTGCTGCCCCAGTGAATCTATTAACACAGAACAAGGGCACCATCATACAACCCAACATGAACACACTCAAACTGACAGCTTGGATGGTATCTTGACCCCATGGAAGGGGACACCCCTCGGCAAACAGGTCCTGGACATTCTAAAAAAACAGGAGACCTTGCACAAGGCAGTCTTATTCCACCAAATGGAAGAAATTCACTATATGGTGCAGACAAAATGGACAAAGCCCTCTGCAAGCTCAGATGTCTCAGATCCTTTCATACTTGTAAGGATATTTTGAAAAGGACTTTTATTTCTCTGTAGATGTTCATGCTTCAACAATTTCAGCTTATCTGCCTGCTCAACACCCCCCCTCCCTTCTCCCATCCTTTCATGAAACAGTTTCTGGGAGGGATTATCCACATTAGACCCCCGTAGAAACCTCCTTTTCCCCCAAGGGATCTTATTTTCATTCTGGAGAAACTCGCTCTACCACCTTTTGTGCCAGCTGCCTCCACAGATATTAAATTCTTGATCTGGAGACAGCTTTCATACTAGCCTTTACTTTAGAAGGTTTTCAGAGCTTCAGGCCCTTATGTGTATGGGACCTTTCATCACTTTCAACACAGAACCTCTCATAGGATCAGTCCTTCCTTTATGCCTAAAAGTGGTTATAGAGATTTCTTTAAACCAGACCATCCACTTTCCTATTCTTCCTAATCCTCAAAACAAGGAGGAAAGAAAATAATCCTCAATAATTTTGGACAGAACAAAGAATGTCAGGAAGTCCGACCAGCTTTTTATAGCCTTTGCCTGTAGCTCTGAGGGGAGACTGGTTTCTAAACAGTTAATCTCCAAATGGATCTCTCACTGTATCTTTTGTTACAGTCATATGGAAAGAGCCTCCAGATCCTGGCAGGTCATACTCCAGTAAGGCTACTGCTGCATCTACTGTTTTTCTCAAAGGGGTGACCAAAAAGGACATTTTGGAAGCCGATTCTTGGTCCTGTGTGCATACCTTCACCAAACATTATCACCTTTCAACCTTCTCCAAGTTCTGTACTGGTTTTGCCACTGCCATCTTGCAGGGCATCCTTTCCTCTCCATGAACTGTCCATCCACCCTCCTTTCAGCTTTGGAAGTCATCCCATGAGTTGGGACCGCAACAGTAGAACACAAAAATAACATAGTACATTTGTGTATACTTAACACAAATGTAGATGTTCGAGTGTATTCACTGTTGCAGTATTCTTTCCCTACCACCTTTCCCCCTTGCCCCATGAGGTTGGGGTGGGCATTCTCCTCTACAGTTCCCGATTGTTCCCTCCTCCTCTGTCCGTACTTTGGGTTTCTGAACTATGGCCCTTGACTTTAGTGACCTGTTAGATGGCTCCTGTCTGTTGAGGGCAAGAAGGTACTAGGGTGTGGCACTGTCTGACTCCCTTTATACCCAGGCACCATGATATCGATCAGGGCATCTGCTGGCTTCAGGAGGAGGAAAGAAATGCTCTGGTAGTCAGGCCAACCAAGGGCTTCCATGATAGGAAATCCCATCAGTTATAACTGCAACAACTCAAAGATCTACATTTATGGTAAGTGTACAGAATTGTACTTTCACATGCACTTTTTTATATCGTGCAAGGTTATGTTCATGGAAGGTGCCTGCTGTAATCTGTAATTTTCAGTTAGATTCATTTGCATATATGATGGTGTGTCAGTACATGCTGTACGCAGATTTTTCCAACACAATTTGTGTTTGTGGAGACCACAGACATATTACAGTAAAAAAAAAAAAAGGCATATAGCCTTTCTTTGGCTTTATTTTGCCCTTTTACCCTGTAATCCTCAGCCAGTTATGCAGGAAGCAAAGAGTAACTCATCATTGAGTGAAACTGGAAACTATGATGTAGTCCTTAGTCAGAGATGCTGGAAATTAAAGAGAAATATCTCAGCAAGTGATGCAGTAGGCTGCAATGTATCAGGCAGTGATGTGGGAAACTAAAGTGAATGAGTGATACAAGAGGTTATAGGGCATTCCTTGGCCAATGTTGCAAGAAGCTATTGAATCCTATATATTGCTTAGGATGTTTTATGAAGAAAATAACATGTTCCACCAGTAGACTGACAATCTTCCTTTGCAAGATGCCTTGCTGTGTAAACTAAAAAAGCTGTTCAGGAAATCTATAGCTTTAGTTCTTCCACTAATGAACTGTGACAAGAGCATTTTCTTCACTGTCACGATCTTTTTCGTCCTTTTTCCATAGTAGGGTTTGCATTTCAATGGTACTGTTAAATAACCCCTTTGCTCACAGGTCTAAATGTACGTTTTTTTTTTTTTTTTTGGCAAGCTTCATTTCTTTCTTAGACAAGATTTGCCTTATTTGTATGTAGCAGTGCCTAAATTGTGGACATTTTCTTTGCAGAAGCAAGGTGTGATAAATGAAGCACCATGTTTCCTTCATCTTGTAAACCCCCAATTTCAAGATCTCATGTGAACTATGCAAGCCAACTTCAGAAGAAAGTCTATTGCAGTTGTCAGTCTCTTACAGGAATATATATGGAGATGTGTACAAACATGCTGGTGAATGAAAGACATAAAGGAGCATGGCAAAGCCCTGACAGCTTATGGGAAAAACATTTAAACCATCACAATATTCATTCAGAAGAACATAGAGAAGCCAATACAAAATGTGATTTCAGTGTAGTCTGTAGCTATAATACCAGAGGGAATGTGGAAACAGGCCAGGCTTAGGCAAGCAGCATCCAACACAGTTGTCAGCAAGTAACCTGGTTCATCAGGAAGTCACAAGTAGCCACCGGGTGGACAGCAGTGCTTCTGATGCCATCCCCACTGATGCACCAGAGGCAGTTAGGAGATGGCTGTCACTTCAGCTGCCACCATGAGCCACGGACATAATATTCAGAGGACACAGAATTAAATTCCTAAATATTCCACCCCAATAAAATCCTTGCCTGATGTCTTACCCCATCAAGAATCCATGTTGAGGTGAGAGGTTCTCAGTTGCTTACAAATAAGAGCTATCTAGCAGGTTCTGTCTCACCAGAGAGATCAATGTTGTTATTAAAGATTGTTTTAGAGCCAAAAAAAAAGATCATCAGATGTATAGTGGATATCAGTGGTATAAACCATTATTTTGCAGATGTAAAATTCAGGATGGTCTTGGTGTAATACATATTGCCTTGCCTTTTGCCAAGCCCCTGAATATGCCTTTTGGACCTCCAGGATGCTTTTTTTGTACATAAACATTTCTAAGAAATTTGGGAGTTTTCTGTACTTTGGGGATAGAGGTAGTCATCATTACTGGATGTTCTTTGAATCACTGTTGCAGAAATAAAATAAGGGAATTTAATGTCTGTCTCAACTGTCAAAGCTGAGCACCTTTCCCTGTAGGCCAAGTTGATGTCAACTTATGTCAAATGTTTGCTAATGCTGGTGGCATAGAGGGATAACACCCTAATTTTAGCCCTGGTGATCCAAATTTGATTAGCTGCTTTGATACTTGATGACATTGTTAGGGAAATATAGGCAGGGTCATCCTGCAGGAAAGGTGGGGTAGAGCAGGATGCATACAGCTATAGTCTGTTGGAAGAGGGGTGGCAATGTAATGAGGGAAGGGTTTATGCTCAACAAATCATCACCTAGTGTAGCTCTCATTATCAAGTGCACAAGAGCGTATACTCACAATGGGGATGGTATAATGAGTCCCAGTGGTAATGTGTACAGTCTGCCCTCCACCCATGAGCAGGGTTATGCCCTATACACAAATGCTGCCTTAGCCAGGGCACAGGTGACAATAACTCTCCAGTATCTGCTTAAATAATGGCCTCCTCCAGATGGATCTCACAGTAGTGGATTTGGAGATCCACCACTGCAAGGAAGCAAATGAACTTATGTATATCAGGGAAAGGCAAGAGGGGGTAAAACATGCATTAAAAAAACTTGGCTATGATGTATTCATATACCCAGAATACAGGTGGTATTTGTTCGTACCATGCTTAGTTCTTTCTTACCACATAGGTGAATGCATTATGATGCCCCATAGTCCATCAGACTGGCTATACAGCTGAAGAGCAAGGGAAAACTGAAAAGGAGACCCATGAACTTTAAAGTTTACTTGTTCTGAGGTTCAAGGGTGTTGGCTCCATATAGACTCATGAGAGTAGCCCCTAGCCCTGATGGCTGCCACTGCTGAGGCCTCTGGTGATGCACCTTTGGGGCTGCCATGCTGCCAATTCCAAGTATATCCCACCAGCCCTGCAGGGTGTCACTTAAGGCTTTTTGGACACCGATCAAGCATCCATTTCATAACATTATTTAAAAAAAAAAAAAAAAAAAAAAGAGGAATACAATATCCCAATAGTTAGAGTTGATGCCTATAACACCAGGAAAAAGTCTGAACTCAAGTATGATTACTGCAGTATTACTAGCAAATGAGATATCCCACCAGGGGCAGCCATATATCTGGCCAGGATACCAAAACCTAGGCATCTTCCTCTTGTGAGGTATGTCAGACATATAACCAAAGATTCGCAAGGCTATAAACTTCAGTATTTGAATATGTACATAGTTCTGTGTGTTAGTATTAAGTTAATAGGTTTTTTTGGGGGGTATTGGGGTGTGGTTGTTTTTTTTTTCATTCTTTGGGGGCTTTCAATAAAACAAAATGTTTTGTTATGATGTGACATAGTCTCAAATGGATATGACAAGAAGCAATTGTATAAAAGTTCACCCTGCCAAACAGTGTATGCATGTAACACAAAAGCTGGAACTAGACATTTAACAAAAAAGGTGTTATACATTAAAGATGGGAATAATAACTTTTTAATGCAATGATGCTTTCTGTAATATCATTAAATGTCAACAATCTCACAGATAAATACAAAAATGAAAGAGTAGTGAACTATATTAAAATGTAGAGTGCAAATAGCTATGTTACAGGAGAGACACTCGGAAAGAACTGAACATGTGAATTTATAAATAAAGGTTTTCAGAATAGTTATTCAGTGGAATACCTGGGACAAAGGAAAAATGGAGTACTTATTTTAATTGCAAAATGAGCTCCAATAATGATAGAAGAGCATAAAAAAGATACTGGCATATTTGTAGTGCTAAGGGGCTACTGGCAAGGAAGAAGGATTACACTGGCATATATTTATATTCCACCTAAAACTGTTATAATGGAGCTGAAGAAAATTCTCAGAGAAATAATCAGTTTTTATCAAATAATGTTTCTTGTAGTTAGGGACTGGAATGTGATTTGCAACAGTTAAAATGTGATTTGCAACAGTGAAGAAGTGTCTGGAGGGCTCAGAAGGGAAATTATAACAAAGGAGCATACATTTTTGAAGAAGTTTATGAAAATGTTTGGCATGGAAGATGTGAATTCAGTAATAGCAGTTCAGAGTAAATTTTCAAATTATTCCCCAAGATATAAAAACTGGGGGTAGACTAGACAGAATTTACATTTCACAGAAACATGTGCATTTAATTGAAGGTCTTGATATGCACCCACTAACTGTTTCAGCTCATGCACCAATAATATCTAAAATAAAAACACAGAGTAATGAAATAAAAATGAGACACTGGCACTTTCCCACCAATCTGTTAAAGACAGAGGAGCTATTAGAGAGGATAATAATTTCTTCTGAAAATATAGCTAGGGAGTGGGATAAAATTAAGGTGGAGTTTAAAAATGGGGTGGAGATAAAAGAAGGGGAGCTATTTTTAAGAGGTAACATGAATTGCTTAGAGAGACTGACAAATGTTAAAGTATTGCAGAATAGAGGGAATCTCACAGAACAAGAGGATCATTAACTGCAGAATGTTGGGTAGAAAAGGGATTACCTCAGTAGTATGCATGAGTTTAGAAGGATGTTGTTGGGCAACTATT
The DNA here is from genome assembly GCF_019279795.1 of Protopterus annectens. Lineage (NCBI taxonomy): Eukaryota > Metazoa > Chordata > Ceratodontiformes > Protopteridae > Protopterus > Protopterus annectens. The sequence goes on from NC_056733.1 coordinate 630,430,985, forward strand.
ATTTGATAATAGTGGAGCACAAAACCTTTTAGCACAATAACTCAGGTAACAGAAAGTAGAAAGGGCTGTCGCCAAGCTTAGGGAGCCTGTAACTAGGAAGGTAACCAGAGATCCTGTACTGGTATTAGAAATATTTCAGAACTTCTATGAATATCTGTATAAAGTAAAGAAATACGGAAATCAGTAAAATATACAAATGGAAATGTTTATGGAAGAATTAAATATGCCAAGGTTACAGGTAGATGAGGCTCAATTACTAATGGTTAGGATAGCGGGAGAGGAGATAAAAATTATGATGTATAATCAATCTACAGGAAAGTCCCCAGGAATAGATGGTATTCCTGTGGAAGTTTGGAAGCTAGGAGGGAAAAACCTGATAAGATATGGAAGGATTTAAAAGTATTTTAAGAGGAGAAGTAGTGCCAACATCCTGGAAGAAAGCAGTGGTAGCTGTAATAACTAAAGAGGGTAAAGACGCATTAGACACAGCTTCATACAGGCCCGTTTCAATAGTAAACCATGATTATAAATTGTTCACATCTATAATGGCTAAAAGAATGACTTAAGTAATGTCAATATTGATAGATAATGATCAATGTGGTTTTGTGGAGGGGAGGCAAACATTTGACAACATTAACAGAACACCGATGATCCAGAGGGAAGCAAAATGTAAGAATATACCATTGCTATTGGTGGGGTCTTGATGCAGAGAAAACAGTTGACAGAGTAAGCTGGGACCTTGAGTATGGCAATGAAAGCATTTGCATTTCCTGAAACTTTTATAAGGTTGATTAGGAGGATATGTGAGGGAGCAGAGGTGAAAATGTAAGTGGGTGGGGTTCTCTCTGATAATTTCTGCTTGAGCAGAGGCACCAGGCAGGAGTGTCCTTTTCCCCTTTGTTATTTGCATTATATTTAGAACCAGTGGCAAAGAAAATAATGGACTCAGAAATTTAAGGATGTAATTGGTATGGTAGTCAAGAAAAGGTGGCTCTTTTTGCAGATGATATTATTTTATACTTGACAAAACCAGAAAGAGACATTACAGTGTGGAGAAACATTTTGAGACAGTTTCAAATCTTTTCATTATACAAAATTAATGAAGCTAAAACAAAGGCAATAGCAGTAAATTATGTACCTACACACAAATTGCTTCAGCAATATCCACATTTATGAGGACCTGATAAAATAAAATATTTAAGAGGATGGGTTAAAATGATTCTGGTGTGGCAGCTGAGGATATGAGGGAAGATACTAAAAAGATAATATAATAACTGAGAAAATGTAAGCTTTGTTATATGAATATGGATAAGGATAAAAAGATACAAGCAGTCAAAATATTTTTAGTCCCTTTAGCCTTATGCACAGGTCAGGTATATTTTTATCAACCAGAGGATAAGTTGTGAATAGCAATTTATCTGGGAGGGGAAGAGTCAATTGGGATATTCTTCCAGTAGAACAGGGTGGATTGGGATTACCCAATTTGAAGGGGTATTTCAAAGCCACACAGTTAACTCTCCTATACATAGCACAAGCAGAAAACTGTAATTCAAAGTGGAAAGGGAATGATGATGAAACATGGAGAAGCTCAAAAAACAAGGAGAGACTGGGATTTTGAATGCAGGCCTTTAAGGAGAATAACAATAATCATACAGAATATTATATCCATAAAGTAGCATTAAGTATTCTAAGAACTAAACCAACATGGGAAATGAGAAAAGAGGTTCTGACGATAGGGATGACTGCAATTAGGGATATAGACAGTAGGCAAGAGGGGGCTGGAATTTATTGGAGAAAACTGGCAAAGGAACCAAGGTATTGGGAGCAAATAACTAGAAAGGGAAAGGTAATAGAATGGGAAGAGGCCAAGAATTTATTTGGACTGCAGGTTAGAGATTGCCTTCCCTATCAAGGATTGAAATTAGAGTATAGGCAAAGAGAAAATAATAGGGGGTCCTAAATTAAAGACCAGCACTGGTAAAGAGTTTAGTAGAATCTAGAACAGAAGCTTCCATTAAAACAGGAATAGCTAGTAGCACATATAAAATATTGCATAATAACTATAAGAATCAATCAGAAGAGGTTAGAAAGGATTGGGAAGAGAGACTGGATAAGCAATTCCCCAAAGAAACAATGGGAAGATATATGTTTTGTCTCCTAAATATGCAACAAAATCTAGAAGTTTTTGGATCTTTGCCTGGAAGTGCTTACATAAGTCAAGCAGACATCAAAGATGTTTTCCTCGGATAGCAAATGTTGGAGGTGTGATGGGGCAGAAAGAGGTAACTGGGAACATATTTTCTGGGAGTGAAATGAGTTGGTAGAAAGATTCCCTGCAGCAGCCTGTTGTGTCGGAGAAGCTGGGTGAGCAAGTTGGAGTGACTAAGGAAATTATTTTTTTGAACTATGATGCAAACTCAGAATTGACATCTAAAAACTCTAGAAATGTATAAACCAAACAGCAACAACAGTGCTAGTGGACAAAGGCTGAGAATTTCAAGCCAGCAGTATCACAATTACTATTTCAGTAAAAGTTTCTTTGTGATACTACTGTCTTGAAATTCTCAGCCTTTGTCCACTAGCACTGTTGTTGCTGTTTGGCTTATATAAACTCAGAATTGCCTAGAGATAGTAAGGCCTTGCTGAGTCTAATTATGCTGGCTGCCAAAAAAGCAGTTCCTAGAAAATGGAAATGTGTCCAAACCAATTTTACTAGAAGAAGTGAAGATAGTAACAGAGTTAAAACAACTGGAACTGAGATCTTTAGAAAAGGGTAGGAGCAAATTACATAGGAAAAAATGGGAACTGTGGGATCAATACATGCAGAGGAGGAACAAGATTTAAAAGAAGGCAGGATTTGAATGAGCTATGTAATGGCTAACAATGACTGGATATGATAATAGTGATGTATAATGTTTCCAGCTACAGTTGTGTCACACTGTTTGGAATGTATGAGATTGTGTCGCTATGGTTTATTGTCATTTATAGAAATGTAACATAACATGGCCTATGTCATAAATGATAATTTAATAAAGATGCTTCTTGTTTTAAAAAAAAAAGACAGACATCCTAATGTGACAGAGAGAATGCAATAATAGGCTGAAATAACGTCTGACCATCTCTATAAAGGACTTCTTTACCAAGCGCTGAAATCTTCGCAGACACAACACTAGCCAGTTCTAATTGGGAATACCTTGACTACTGTACCAGACCAATCCTCTCAGAGGCCCCTTTTCTTAATCTTAGCTTCAATTAGGTGGCTGCAGCCTTTTGTGAAAAGTTCAAATACCTCATGCCCAAGTCCACATCTCAGTCAATGTTCTACCTCCCTTTACTGATTTTAAAAATTGTCTTGTACTCAAAGGCCTCTTCTCCTTTCTTATATTAAAAATATTATTGATTAAGACTTCCAAGATGGGTTCACACTAATCAACAGTTTGATTAGAGCTTTCCCAGTGTGAAAACTGAAAGTCAGAAAGCAGCCAGTAAAACTTTATAAAAATGGGTAAAATTCATTTATTGCCCAGATACCAGCAAAGAAGAAATCTGGAGAAAGTAAAAGAAAAAATCAACCAGAAAAGGAGTATAAAATACTGTGACTGTGATGAATTTTGAGCAGTTCAGTAAGACGCAGATCAAGTTTCAGCTTTGGTACAGGAGATTACTTACAGAAATTGAGGAAAAAATAAATCAAATGCATTTAGATTCATTTAAAAGAAATGAAACATTAAAGGAATACATAAAGCCAAATAGCTAAATAACAAAACACTGGAAAAATAAAAGAAGCTTTAGTTCACATTTGAAAGGGAAATTGGCTATACGTAAAATGGTCCACAAGGGCAGCTAGCCTTGTAATAACTTTTGAACTAACTATTCAGATGAACTTACTAAATTGCAAACAGAGGCTGAAATGAAAATAAGGCTGGCTGAACACGAGACTTCTCAAGAAGAACTGATTCAGAAATAGTGGAGTTAGAAGACAGAGCACACAGAAATCTTGATATGTTCAGCCATAACAAAGAAACAGAAAGCAACAGACTGCATTCATTTTATTGAAGTACCAATAAGCAATTGGATTGGTGTTCCACAATAGAACTTAACTGAGATGACATACTGTGTGTATGCTCCAAGACCTATATTAGTAAAGATGCAATCATATCATCAGGAAGAGTTGCTCCTGATAAAATTTGTGGCAAAAGGGAAAATTAAAAAATTATTATAGCAGAGTATTTGTGAAAATGATTATTCACTGTATATCAAGCAGAAGACAAGTTTATTCCAGCAATCAGTGAATGTCAAGAGGCAGATATGAGATTCAAGCTGTTGTACACAGCATTCTAAAGAATATTTTTTGCTTGGGGATGAAAGACATTTTGATTCAGAACAGACTAAGCTGAAAACATTTGCCAACAAAGTGTGAGTAAGAAAAGAGAGATACCACTGACAACTTAACCAGTGAAATTTCCAACTTAAACCATGAAATTAGAGCACACGCTGATTTTTTTAGGTACCAATTTGAATATAAAAGGGTCTTCACTACCATCGAACAACAGATTGTTAAAAACTGTGAAATTAAATTGAAAAAACTTAGGAGAGACATTGACGATTCTAAAAATGGTGTAGCCTACCCTAAACCACCACCATCACAAGCTAGGAAGTTTACTGGACAACCAGGAACCTCAGCTTGTAGGCAGGATAGAGGGAGCCATTCACCTGGCACACTCCTGATGCCACCAGATGGTCGACAGAGGGTTAACAACTTGGCAGAAGAAGGGTTGGGAGACATTAATAACTCACCCCATAACCAGGGAAATAACATTGAGAACAGAGTACAAGATTCACAAGAACAAATTTATTTTTCTAACAACGGCCAGAACCACAGACCCAAATACAATATGAGGGGGAAGGGGGCCAGGAAGGAAGAGAACAAGTTGACCAGGTAACAGTTAAACCCACTGTCTTATTCAACGAGAGTAGTGACTTTAAAATCTATAACTATTCTAACTATGATATAGACACTGAATTATGTGAAATCTTTAGTAGGTGTCTGAATTTTGTACCCGACCACCATTTCAAATTACCAGAAATTTTAATAAATCTAAAGCTCTACAGGGTATCCAGCACATTTAATCTGCCAGTGTGTCCTTTACTTACTTTGTTTGAGCACCTGTGTGAGGTTGATTTGAGGCACCTACAGAGAAACAACAGAAAAGTGAAGTTGAACAACACTGATGTAAATGGAATTGAAGCTTTGAACTTAATTAAAGATTTGCCTATTTGTGTACTCAAACCAGATAAAGGAGGTGGGCTTGTTGTTATGGATATAAATGACTACAAGTCAAGGGATGCAGACTGTCCTAGACAGTGGTACCTATGGTAAATCAAGCATTAACGAAATTGAATGGAGCACATAAAAAGATTCATGTTTTTTTTTTAATGATTTATTCATTGATAGCCTGAATGACATAGAGACATTTAACGATGTAACCAACTTAAGCCCAAAAAGTCCGACACTATTTGGGTTACTGAAGTTACGCAAGGACCAGTTCAATCCACCAATGAGGGCACTAGTTAATGCCAGGGGTTCAATCACCTATGCTTGTGCCAAATATGTGGATTCAATTTTAAAGACGTATGTGATCAATGAAAAACAAGTCTGTAAAGACTCTTGGTCTTTTTTGACATTTATGAATGAATTTAAGTACCAAGAAGATGTAAGATTTTTGACAATTGATGTTATGGATTTATATTTTTCTATCCCCCATGAAGAAGGAATAGAATGGGTAGCTGAAAGACTATTATTTCATGGTGCCAGTAACACAGAATTCAAGTTATTTCAGGAGATGATGAATGTTATTTTGAATAACAACTTTGTAATGTTTGACAATGAAATATACAAACAGTTGGTAGGTGTTGCAATGAGTTCCCCATGTGGGGGGAGCTATGCCAGTTTGGTTCTAGCGAATTGGGAACATAAGATCATCCTTATGAGTGAAGAATGGGCTGAGAGAATAATGATGTATGTAAGGTTTTTGGACATCATTTTTATTCTGTTCAAAGGTACTGAACATGACGCCCAGAACGTCTTAGAGTACTTAAACAATGGTATCAGGTTCTTTAACTTCACTCACATTTATCAAGACAACACCATTACCTACCTTGATGTTTTAAAGAAAAACACTGAGGAGAAACGATTTGAGGCTAGAATACACCGTAAACCCACTTACTCTAATACTATGTTACACTTTTCGAGTTGCCACCCGTTCCACCAGAAGAGATCAGTGCTAAAAGAACAACTTGTCCAGGCAGCACGGATGGTTACAGAGGACGGTGCTTTTCTTGATGAATGTGAGATACTAAAACAAATGTTCTTGAGGTGGGGATACCCGACTGGTTTAGTCCTCGACCTATTAGAAGAGGTGCAGTACAAAAGGAGAACGGGGTTTTACAAACCTATCCTCATGTCCACCTATCCAGAACCCTTAGTAGAGTAGGTTAGGGATGTGGTAGTATCTGTTAACTTGGTTCAGAATTTTTTGCCAGAAATTAGATCTGCCATTGAGAAATTGAGTACCAGCTTTATTACCCCTTTTTGCTTAGAGGCAAGAGTAATTGAATGTATATTAAGGAGACATTGGAACCTGTTTGTGACAGAACAAGAAGTCCTGGAGAAACTAGGGAACGGTCCATCGCTTGTTTACAGAAAAGGGAGGAATCTAAAGAACATTTTAGAAACAGACCCCAGGACATTCAGTAGAACAGAAGGTACCAATAAATGCGAAAGTTGTAATTATTGTAAATACATAGCAACAGGAATCAAACTGGGAATAGGTGCCAATAGATTGGAAATAAAAGGCAGATATAATTGTAAATCTAGATCTGTTATTTACCTAACCACCTGTCAAGTCTGCCCAGCATTTTACGTAGGGAAGACTGACAGGAAACTAAAGGAGAGGATATACGAGCACATCTACTACATTAGGAAAAAGACCCCAACCAATGCACTAGCTAGGCACTGTACAGAACACCCTACACACCACTTCCTTTTTAAAGTTATAGGTCAAGTACCTGTCACTGTTAAAGGATGTCCCCATCATTTATTGTTAGAAAAACAGGAACTTCTCTGGCAATTTAGGTTGAATTCTTATACCCCTCCAGGTTTAAATGAAGTGACTTTGATCGTGTGTAACTTAAAGCTGAAAAGTTTAACACATTAGGGAAACATCCAAACATGTTATTCTACAATATCATTTTTGTTACATCATTTGTATTTTTAGTTACATATACAAGTACATTTTTAGACCTTTGGTATTGTTTTATCAAATTCATTAACCATAAACCATCTACTTATTTTTTGAAAGGGAGATGACAGCATAACCTCAGTTTAGATTTGTATGTAGTGATATCATGTGAAACAGTATGTGATTGGTAGAATGTTATAATTTGAATTAGCTGATATGTATTTAAATGAAGTAAATTTTTGTACAATTTGTCTGAGGAAGTCTACTATTATGGAGACAAAAAGCACTTTACTTTATTAAATCGGTGTTCAATGTGTGTTGTGGTTCCAGTGGTCGTTTTTTTTTTACTTTTTGGTGCTGTATTTGTGTTTTGGGATTCTAAGTTAAAATGTGATGGGAATTCTAAAAAAAGGTTTTTTTAGTACTTTCATTGAAGCAAAAGGTCTTGAAAATGTGACATGGGTTCATATGGAGATGAAAAGAAGAAGCTATATAAGAGATCACTTTAAAACTTCAGCTTGGCAAGCTAAGAACTTGGTTATATTCAACTGGACGTATAAGAGAATTTAAGTACCTTTTTATGCACTTTTTCTTTTAAAAAATACAGTATTTAAATTGATTTAAACTGTGTATGAAGGAGTGTTGAAGGAATTTTTAACTGGTTATTCTGCTCTTCAGTAACTTGAACTAAAAGCTAGTGTTGGCTGAATTTTGTTATTTGCTAGTAATTACAGGTGTGGGGGTAGCCACATTCAGTGATTTCCTGTCCTTGCATATTTAAACTGGTGCATGTGAAATAATTCCTGCTTTAAAACTTCAGCTTGGCAAGCTAAGAACTTGGTTATATTCAACTGGACGTATAAGAGAATTTAAGTACCTTTTATGCACTTTTTCTTTTAAAAATACAGTATTTAAATTGATTTAAACTGTGTATGAAGGAGTGTTGAAGGAATTTTTAACTGGTTATTCTGCTCTTCAGTAACTTGAACTAAAAGCTAGTGTTGGCTGAATTTTGTTATTTGCTAGTAATTACAGGTGTGGGGTAGCCACATTCAGTGATTTCCTGTCCTTGCATATTTAAACTGGTGCATGTGAAATAATTCCTGCTTTAAAACTTCAGCTTGGCAAGCTAAGAACTTGGTTATATTCAACTGGACGTATAAGAGAATTTAAGTACCTTTTATGCACTTTTCTTTTAAAAATACAGTATTTAAATTGATTTAAACTGTGTATGAAGGAGTGTTGAAGGAATTTTTAACTGGTTATTCTGCTCTTCAGTAACTTGAACTAAAAGCTAGTGTTGGCTGAATTTTGTTATTTGCTAGTAATTACAGGTGTGGGGGTAGCCACATTCAGTGATTTCCTGTCCTTGCATATTTAAACTGGTGCATGTGAAATAATTCCTGCTTTAAAACTTCAGCTTGGCAAGCTAAGAACTTGGTTATATTCAACTGGACGTATAAGAGAATTTAAGTACCTTTTTATGCACTTTTTCTTTTAAAAAATACAGTATTTAAATTGATTTAAACTGTGTATGAAGGAGTGTTGAAGGAATTTTTAAGGTTTGTGGCAAGCACTGTGGTGGCAGGACAGGTAGCTTTCATCCTTCTAAGTTGGGAACTGCTGATTGAGAGCCCAGTGTCCAAGTGTATTAGTTCTGGTTTAGGCACTTGGGCTTCAGGCCAGTTATTTTACATTAAGAAGGTTCGTGGACTGCACTCTTGTGGGAGAAGAGGCTGGACTCTGCCCTTCTGAGCTGGGAATTTTCTGGTTAAAGGTTTATAGTGCCTGAATATTTGAACTGTATCTTACTGAAATTGGTTCACCTTGTTTGCTCTAGCATAGACTAGATCCAGGCCTACTGAATCTAGCTTTGTTTATATACTTGTTGTTTGTTTGCTTGTTATTTCCCTGGAAGCTAATTCACCTAATACGCAACTTCTCAGCGCTTCTGTGGATCACTAGTGATATCTGCATTGCTTACTGTACTTATTTCCTTGTTTCACTTGAAAGAAAGTTACTGTTTGTCGTTTTGCATTTAGTTACTTGTATCACATTGCACTCAAGTTACCTGGCACTTGCTCACTAAAGCAATTATATAAGTCAGCACTAAAATTAAAAGCACTACACCCTCACTCCCCACTGGCCCTTGTTTTCAATTAAGGATTTCCCAATATTATTCTAGCATGTCCAAAGGTCAGTTGTCAATCTCCTCTCCGGTCCAGCTGGTGAATCTGGGAATCTTGAGGCAATGTTATAACTGCCTCATGTACACAGACAACCCTCTCCTCCTCCCACATAACACAAATACTTGCGAGAGATGCAGCTATTTAGCCAAACTGGAGGCTGAGCTCTCTCAACTCAGGACTGGCAAGACCAGACAGGAGGAGAAGGCAACTACACACACCACAAAACCAGCCTCACATAATGCTACCACTCCACTGAATCAAACACATAAACACACAAATACATACTCGGAGGCTCTGAGTAAAAATTTACCTAAACAGCAGAGGCCTCCAAAGCAGACACCCAAACAACTGCTACCTCAAGACACCCCACAAGCAACACATAAACCACAAAAGCAGTGTGCAAAGCAGTCACAGCCCTTAAGGCCAAATACAACACCAAACATACTTGTCATAGGTGACTCCATAGTCAGACACACTGACGTCCCACTCACCAGGCTGAACAAGGAGAGGGTCACAGTAAGCTGCCTATCGGGTGCTAGAATCCGCCACATAACACAAGCACTTCGGGTCACTCCACAGCAAGTACAAATATGACACAGTCATTGTCCATGCTGGTGTGAACGACCTGAGACGTACCTCCCTGGACTGCATGAAAAGAGACATAGAGGAGCTCTCTGATTATGTAGCCCAGGCAGGTATGACCCTAACCCTGAGCAGTATCCTTCCTTCACCAAGAATGATGCCACAATATAGAGACAAGATGATCAGCTTTAACAATTGGCTTAATGTCTGGTGTCATTCAAAGGGGATCCAGTGTCTGTCTGCCTGGGATGACATGCTTGACAAGCCACGCTGCTCAAGGGACGGCTTGCACCTGTCACCCTGGGATTCTGGATATTGGCTAAGGCTCTTGCCACCCCATAGTGCCTTTTTAGGCAAGGCTCAAATTCTAAACCTACCACCCTAGAAAACAAAAATGGGAAGAAATTGAGGGTAATGCTGCTCAATGCCAGAAGTCTAAATCTCAAAATGCACGCACTCGAGGCCCTTCTCAGTATGGAGAACATCGATGTCTGTGCTGTAACTGAAACCTGGTTCAAGGCTCCTGAGAGCACCCGGCACTATTAGGTTTTATCTCATATCATGCGTTCCGCCCCAAAACCCGGACCACTCCACAAAAGGAGGGGTGTATCCATATTCATAAAGGATACTCACACCTCCAGGTTGGTGGCAACGCATGAAGCTTGAAACCATCCAGGTGCAACTAACAATAGGCAAAACTGCTCTACAAATTGTAGCATGCTACAGGCCACCCTCTCAAACTCAGGAACCCCACACAGCCTTCCTGAAGACACTGGAGGGTATAAATGTATCTCCAAACACCATCATATTGGGTGACTTCAACTACCCGAATATAGACTGGGAACATTACTCAAGCCCTAACTTTCTAGCCCAACGGTTCCTGGAGTTCATAAATTCAAATGCCATGGAACAGCTAGTCACTGTTCCCACGAGAGGAGAAAATATACTAGATCTCATTGTCACAAACATGGGGACAAAATGCTCCACACAAGAAGTATATCCCTCATTGGTGAGATCTGATCATAAACTAATCTCACTGGAAATCCACATCCGCCCCCACCCCAAACAAAAAGACCATAGTGAAGAACTTCTCTAAAGCAAACTTCACACTACTCAAGACTGGTGTGGTATCCTTCAAGGCCCCTGAGTCAGAGGAAACCACAACCCAAGCTGGAAGCCCTTACAAATGCCTTCTATGAACACCTCCAGGACTGCATGGATCAGGCAATCCCAAATAAAACCAAGACTCTTTCCACAAAGGGCAAACGTCCAGTCTGGTGGACCCCAGCCATTAACAAACTTTACAATAAGAGGAGAAAGCTATTACATGATAGAACAAAATCCATAAAAGGGAAGTCACCCCTGATCATTATTAGTAAAAAATACGAGCACTCATAAAATCAACTAAGGCCAATTTTGAGAGAAAAATTGCCATGGATTCAAAGGACAATCATAAGGCCTTTTTCAGCTATGTTAGGAACCTGGGTGGAAACTCACAGATATGCTCAGAATTAGTCCAAAATGATACAAAATCACTGAACCCACAGACATTGCCAACATACTGGCAGACAGGTTCAGTGCAAACTTCACCCCTCTCCCCTAAAGGAGAGATAACTATCCCAGCCGAGTGTAGCCTCCCGGACATCTCAAATGCGCAGGTGAAAGCTGCTCTCTCTAAAGCTAAAAACACAGCATCAATGGGACCGGATGGTGTCCCCGGCTGTGTGCTACACGAGCTAAATGAGGAATTAAACCCGCACATAAGGCAGCTGTTTAATCTCAGCCTTACCACAGGATACGTGCCCAAGGAGTGGCGTACGGCAACTGTGGTCCCACTCCACAAAGGTGGCGCCACTACGGACCCTGGTAATTACCGCCCCATAAGCTTAACAAGTCTAGTCTGCAAAGCTATGGAGAGGATCATAATGGAGCTCATAAACAAAGATATAGGGGACTTGCAGACATTGGACCCGACCCAGTTTGGCTTTGTCAAGGGAAGATCATGCCTTTTGAACTTGGTCGACTTCTTCGAAATAGTCACCAAGGCCATTGATGAGGGAAAGGCAGTCCATACAGCCTACCTTGACCTTGCAAAGGCTTTCGACACAATACCCCACTCGGGTATTGTAGAAAAACTTACCAGCTTAAATGTAAACCCATATGTCACAAGATGGGTTGCAAACTGGCTTAAGGACAGAACCCACAGGGTTAGAGTTGCTGGCGCTGTGTCAGACTCCAAGCCGGTCACAAGTGGTGTCCCACAGGGCTCGGTCCTTGGCCCCCTATTGTTTGGCATCTACTTCTCAGAAGTACAGGCCAACATGGGAGGACTTTGGCTGACAAAGTTTGCAGATGACTGCAAACTGGGCGCCATAGTGGAAAGTGCATCGGACACTGATATCCTTCAGAAGGGACTCACGGAAACAGATAGCTGGTGCCAGAGCCATGGCCTGAAGTTAAACGCCAAAAATGTATAGTCATACCCTTCGGGAAAAACAAGGTAACCCCAAGCTACCATATAGGTGGCAATCCACTAAGCACAGAAGAGGTTATCAGGGACCTGGGGACCCAGGTTGACAGTGGCCTTTCTTTTGACACTCACATTGCTAAAGTGGTTAGAAAGACCTTCTACATTGCCCACCTGATCATGAAGGGATTCACATCCAGATCTAGTGAGGTCATTGTTCCCCTGTACTCTTCACTTATCAGACCAATGATCGAGTACAATGCCCCATTCGGGATGTATCTCACCCGACATCTGCAGCAATTGGAGAGACCCCAAAAGTTCCTCACCAAAAGGATAAAGGGACTCCAAAATCTGTCATATGCTGCCAGATTGAAGAAACTCCAGCTCTATTCAGTCGCATACCGTCTGCTCAGAGGTGACATGTGCCTGACATACAAGGCCATGTCCAACCCGGAATTAATGGACATGCTCCACCTCAAAAAATCCAAATCCACCAAAACCACTAGAGCAAGCGACTTAAACCTTAGCACGGATATAAATAGGACGTGCTGGAGGGATAGATTTATCACTCAGAGACTCCCTATGCTGTGGAATAAAATCCCGGTCCATGTGAGGCAGAGCACCTCGCTGACGCTGTTCAAGAGAAATCTAGACCTGTGGATGGGAGATCGTAGGTTTACCCCGGGAATCATCTCTGGGTCACTGCTGGACAGAGGCACAACAAACTAATGGGCACAGTATTTTTTCATATAAGGGGTGGCGTAAGCCACAATAATTTGGGCTAGGCTTATAAATGCCTTAGGGCAGATAGCCTAGTATAAACCTATGAACCTATGAACCTATACCAAACTTTAATGTGTACATGTAAATTAAGAGTTGGAAATATACATTTATAAAAACTGTCATGTGTAATAGGTGGGAGTTATATGTTCATATCATAATGGCTACTCTGTCCATATTAATGGCCTCAATGGTATAGGCTAAAAGCAGAAAGTATTGAATTATATTAAGACGTGTTGGGCAAAAATAGTAATGTTGCAGGAGACATGAGCACAGGAATTTGAAAAACAAAGGATTTCAGGGTGGACACTTAGCAGAATATCAGGGACAAAGCAAAAGGGGGTAACAATAATGATTGCCAGAGGAGTTCAAATAGTGATAGAAAAAGAGAAAAAGACTATAATTGTAGATTTCTGGTAGTAAGAAGTTATTAGCATGTAAGGAGAGTTATGTTGGCAAGCATTTATATTTTACCTAAACTGCTATTATGGAGCTTAAGAGAATTTTGGGATTAATAGTAAGTTTTCAACAGGGATTATTATTTGTGGGTGGGAAGTTTAAACTAATTTGCAATAAAGAGAATGTATTGGGGGACCTAGAAGAGAAAATATAACAAAAGAGGGTAGATTTCTGAAGAAATATATGAGAATGTTTGACATGGAATGTGTGAATTCATTAGTAAGAACCCAGACAGAATATGCTAATATGGGATAGATTGGATAGAAATTATATTTACATGAACATGTGCATTCAATTGAAAGCATTGAAACACATCTAATAACTATTTCATACCATGCACCAATAAAACTAATATAAAGATGCAAGGCAGTGAAGTAAAAATGAGATGCTGCCTCTTTCCTACATATCAACGGGAATTTAAGGAAATTGTAGTGGAAATGACATAAGACTTATTAGACAAGATAGACATTTCTTTGGAAGGACTAGCTATTGAGTGGTATAAGATTAAAATATATTTTAAAAATGTAGTAGAAACGAGAGAAAATATATGGGGAAAAAGTAGTAGGATTATTTGAGGGGTCAACAAAGGTTAAGGTATTGCACAATAAGGAGAATTTCACTTTACTAGAAGAGTAGCGACTGCAAAGTGCTAAAGTGAATATAATGGAGTATTTGGACAATATGCATGATGACTTAGGCAACAGAAAGTATTAAGGGTTGCTGCCAAAACTTAAGAGGCTTATAACACAAAAAAATAACCTGAAAGCCTATCTGTATAACATTTTGTGAAAATTTGTATAAAGCAGAGGAATGTGGAAACAAGAAAAGACACAAGTTGAAATATTTACAGAAGACTTAATTATGCTATGGTTGGAGAATGAGAAGGCTCAACAATTAATAATACAGCAGGTAATAAGATAAAAATGGTGATATATGGACAATCAACAGGGAAGGCTCCAGGAACATGTGGAATTCATGTAGAAGTCTGGAAAATGGGAGGGAAGAAGTGATACAGATATTGAAAGATTTGTTTAACAATATTTTAAAAGGAGGGTGGGGGTGGGGGTGGTAGCATCATAAAAGAAAGCTGAAGTGTCTGTATTACCCTAAGAAGGTAAACACCCTTTAGACCCATCTTCATATAGATCAATTTCAAGATTATGCTGTAATTATTAAATGTTTACATCTCTACTAGCTAAAAGAATGGTAAAGGTGTTCCCAAAATTGATAGATATGGATCATTGTGGTTTTGTAGAGGGAAGGCAAGCATTTGATAACATTAATAAAACAGTGATGATCTACAGGGAAGCAAAATATAAAAAAATGTCATTATTGTTGGTGTCTTGATGAGGAGAAGACATTTGATTAAGTCATATAGGATTATATGAGTAGGGCAATGGTAGCATTTGCATCTCCTGATAGAATAAAAGGGTTAGTTAGGATGAATAATGAAAGGTCAGAGGCAAGAATTACTGTGGGATGGTTACTCTATGATAAGGTGACTTTGAATAGAGTAATTAGATATGGGTGTAGTTTTCCCTTTTGTTATTTGCTTTATATTTAGAGCTACTGGCAAATAAAATGAGGGACTCATAAAATCAAGGATAAGCTGGTATGTTAATAAAGAAAAGCTAGCTTTATTTGCAAATTATGTTATGTTGATAATTGGTTGATCCAGAAAAGGACATTTGAGTATTGTTGAACATTCTGAAACAGTTTCAATTCTTTTGAAGATATACAATAAATTAAGTTAAAACAAAGGCTATAGATGAGCCAGATCACAGTCAAATGGGGTCGCAGTAGGGTAATGGCTCTGGCCACCCCCCCATATAAATATTCCAGTGTCCCATTACTTGCCTCTTTCCCCAGTTATCATAAGACTGTTCAAGCCTGACAGTGTGCATATTATTTCCTTTTATACTTTTACAATGATTAGAGAGATTTGTTTTTAATTTAATACTTTTATTTCACATTGCATAACACAAACACTGATGGCCATTTGATAAAGAAAACAATCTTGTATTGAAATCAGACTTAGCATAAGCAACAGTAAAATGATCTTGCCTTGTAACTGACATTCATTAAAATGCATTGAAACTTACATTCGCTGAAAATGTATCAGGCCAGTTGTGAATTAAATGTACCATGAGTTCCATCTGTTTTCAAACATGGGACCCTGCATACATTTTTAGGATTATGCAAAAATGGATGTGTTCTTTGATTCACTTTCCTGATTGTTTTATATTATATTGCTTGTTTAACATATCAACATTTGTTTTAAATTTATAGTTGTATTAATTTTCCATCATAAAATGACACTCAAATCACTGTCATTATAATCCACTTATACATGTTCTCAACCATTATGCCCACTCTATTAGCTGTGTATACATCCCATGTTGGATTGTGATAAAATGGCCACAATAAAGTATTCCAGTTTACTTTACACAAATATACACTAGCACTGCAAAGACAGACAAAAGACTTCTGAACTTTATCAGCTCAGCAAAGTTCATTCATTGTTATCCACAGACATTCCCCAAACCCAGCAATTGACTGCTACCTTTTCAGATGCCTGTGTCAAAAAAAAAAATAATAACAATAATAATGACCAAAGTCACACATTTCAATTTTTTCACACAAACACACAGTTGCCAAAATATTCCAACTTAATGCACACCTACACATGCACACTAGTAATGCAAAGCCAGACTAAAGACTGCTTAAAAATCACCAGACGATAAAAGCCCCCACCCCACCAGCAGGTATAGCTACTTTGTGGACCCCTTATTGTTATGAAGAGCTAAATCACATGAACTTTGTTAGTAGCTTTGGATGAACTACATGAAAACTGCAAAGATCATTAGAATCAGACCACAAGATCTAGCCACGTATAACACAGTTTAAACAGAAGAGTTGCAATGACAGCGTAAGAAATATTAACCACCTGATAATATATAGTAAGTCAATATAAACAATCTCTGCAGAAGTAAAAGTTATCTGAATAATTCAACATCAAAGAGAACTATTACTAATGCAGGTTACTGCTGGCAAACAATTTTGCATTTCAGTTCTTTCTCTATAAATTCAGTGCCTGCTGTCCATGAAGAATACATTGCCTATATTACATTTTAAAATTGGTGTACTGATGATATTGCAATACCATTTCCAGAACTAGATCAACTATGCAATTCAGAATGGCTGGCAAACAATAGCAACAGGTTTATAGTTAGAAGGTATGCAGTCATGGAGATGATTAAGGAGCCTAGCCCAATTCCCAATTGTCCCAAAACACTGTCTGATTAAGTGATTTGCTCAATGACACACAGTAGGTAAATGTAAAGCATTTGCTAACAGCTATGGACAGCCCAACAGACACAATTTCTCTTTTCAGAAGCAGCCCAGGATTACTGTCTGGTGAAGTAACTTGACAAAGTCACACACAAGATAAATGAAGGCTGAGGGAATCAGTCCATGTACTACAGGAAGCAGATCTTTAACAGCTCATAGCCGTACTCATCTGCATTAAATGCTAGACAAATTGTTGTAGCCCAAACTACTAAACTCTGTGACTGACACTGACAAACTATAATCCTCCAGTGATTTACAAAAAGAAAAAAGCTAAGGAGACTTTTTTTAAGATTCTTTCCTCCCACAGACAAGGTTCAGGGTTTGCCTCTGCTAGATAGTGCCCCCTAACTGGGGGTATCTCTCTCTCTCTCGCACGTGTGTGCACATACACACATATACACACACACACATACAACATATATTTTCTAAATCATCGGCTACCTGCCCACAAAGGACAGAGCAGTCATGCATGTTTCCTGATCTCAAAAACAAAACAAATCCACTGTGGAATAGATATAGCTTTTCTGTTCCTGCTGTAAACTCAAATCTTCCACGTGTAATGCTATACGTATGTGCATAGGTGTTGGCTGTGTGTGCTTCTGGAGCACAACATTTCTCAGATGAGACAAGAAATTAGCATTTTATTAAGTGATGGAGCATTGTTTTTTTTACCAAGCATTTTTTTTAGTCAGCTGGGCCCCAACTAACATCAGGCCCTAGGCAGATGCCTAGATCACCTTAAGCAAGTTTCACCTCTGATGCAAAATACAATAAATTTCTAACAAAAGAAAACACATCTATTTCAAATGTATTTAGAGAAATTGTACCATTTTTGTCTCTTGTAACAGTTATGTAATTACAAGTTCAACATGGAAAATTGCTTGCACACATTTACCTGGCAATATATCTGAATTCTTCAAAGTATCATTCTCACTTGTGCAACAGAAATTTCTAATACATGCAAATTAAAAACCTGTTATTCCACCAATGTTCTAAGGTTATAAAGGCAGTATTTAAAATATGTCAATTTTTGGGCCTTTCTCCCTACATTACTTTCAGCTTTATCCAAAATTATTGCACTAAGATGAGAGAGAAAAACAGAGAGATCAAAAAAGACAGATAATTTGCTATAGTAGGTAAGAGCTTTTGTGTATCTCAAAAACATAGCCATCTAACATGATTTTTATTTAATTTTTTTTTTAACTGGATATGAGACCTTTTCCAGGTATGACCTGACTGCATTAGCACAACTGAAATACTTTGTGATGATTATATTTCTTCATGCGCATTTGGCTGAACACTTGATGGTAATAGCAACCATTACATAACAGGGAAACTAAAAATTAGTTATATTACATATTATATGTTATGTAAACTATAAAAAAAAAAAAAAAGCCAAACCACACTTAGAAAAAAGTGTATCATCTTTTTCTTCATCTTTTGGCTGCTCCCATTAGGGGTCGCCAGAGTGGATCATCTGTTTCCATTTCTTCCTGTCCTCTGCATCTTGGTCTGTCACACCAACCATCTGCATGTCCTCTCTCACCACATCCATAAACCTTATCTTAGGCCTTCCTCTTTTCCCGTTACCTGGTCCTTCATCCTTAGCATCTTTTTCCCCAATGTACTCTGTATCCCTCCTCAGCACATGTCCAAACCAACATAATCTTGCCTCTCTGGCTTTGTCTCCAAACCTTCCAACCTGGGCTGACCCTCTAATATGCTTATTCCTAATCCTGTCCACCCTCGTCACACCCAGCGCAAATCTTAAGATCTTTAACTCTGCCACGTCCAGCTCTGACTCCTGCCTTTTTGTTAATACCACTGTCTCCAACACATATAACATAGCTGGTCTCACTACCCTCTTGTAGACCTTCCCTTTCACACTCACTGGTACTTGTCTGTCACAAATCACTCCTGACACTCTTCTCTACCCACTCCTTCCTGCCTGTACTCGCTTCTTCACCTCTCTTCCACACTCAGCATTACTCTGAACTGTTGATTTCATAAAGAGAAGAAAGAAATGGTGCCTGGACTGAAATGCCTTCATTATCAATACTCCACCAAACCATAGCTCAGACTCATGCAACCATTTGCTATGCTTCCTAGATCACTGGCTCAAAGCATCTTCCAGTGAAAGAGGAGCTGGGTTGGCAGACATATCCTATGAGATTGGAGCTGTTAAGCAGGATGTCTGAGCAGTCCATCAGGAACAGATTTTTTTATTTGATGTAAATGAGCATCCCAGCAGAAATGAACTTTTTTATTTATTTAATAAGAATCTCAGCAGGAAAGCATTTTTTATTATGTAGTTAATATTGATAAGCAGCTCAGCAAGAATGGACTTTTTTTAAACAAATGTATTATTAATAACCAGGCCCTAGGCATCTACCTAGGTCACCTAATGTTGGATCTGGCCCTAGCGATATAGCGGTAAAATATGTACCCACACATAAATTGACTCAGCAATACCCATATCTATTAGGACATGATAAGATGAAGCATTTAGGTATATGGATTAAAAAGGAATCTATTATGGCAACTAAAGATATGTGGGATTAAATAAAAGATAATACCGGAACTGAGAAACTAGAAGCTCTTTATTATGGATATGTTTAGGATATTTCCATTACTTTTTGATTTTGGTCTTATTATATTATTATATTAGAGTTTGTTGTATTTTAAATTCTGTTTTACTGCAAATTTTTTTTGGACTATTAAAAAATGTTGGCTAGAGTCAGTTAAGAAGCATTCCTTTTGGATTCATTGAAAAGGAATTAGATCTACCTAATTGGTGGAAGGACCTGAAATACAGTTTTTGTATTTAAGGTATTCACTTACATTCTTCTCCACTTACAAGAGTTCTGAGTTTTTTGTTTTTTTTACATTTAAGGTTTGGATATTTTTATTACTTTTTTAATTTTGATCTTATTATAGTAGAGTTTTCTTATATTTAACATTTTGTTTTGTTGCAAAGGTTTTCTTCTTGAAGTCTTGAAGGTTGTTGGCTAGGGTCAGTTAGGGAACATTCCTTTTGCATTCATTGATTGAATATAAATTAGATCTAGCTAATTAGTTGGAGGTGCTGAGACAGTTTTCTTATTTAAGGTACTTGCCTACATTCTTCTCCACCTATAAGAGCTCTGAGTTTAAAACTGCTGTTTGACTGCATTGATTTTTGGATTTTTCCCCACACATCTGCCTAACTCCTGTTGTGCTTTTAAACTTGGCTTTTTATTTGCCTGCCCCTGCTATAAATGAGACTTTGTAAACCTCTACCAATGTTAATTCTATTGGGCACTGATAGGACAAACTAATAAGCTACTCAAATTAGACTCTTAAAAGCTTGAGTTGGCTTTTGTTTCATATAATCCCATTTCAATTGCTGCACATTGCAATATTCAAAGTGTTCATCTAAATTCTGTATTGTCATTTTTGCAGTTTTTCTTATTTTAACCAAAAGTCAACTGTTTGAATTTTTAACTTGATCTGGGACCTTAGTCTTGTAGTATCCCATACAGCAGTGGGAAAATTATGATTTGCTGTAGGATCTGAGCCTCATTATTTCAGTTTTACTGTTTGAATTTTACCTGATCTGGGGTCCATAGTCTTGTAGTATCACTAACAATAGTAAGATAATTGTGAATTGGTGCAGGATCTGAGCCTTATTTATTAAACTTCTACTACATTTTTTCTACTTGCATTTTACTTGTTATGAAGACCATAGTCTTGTAGTGTCACAATACTGAGAGAATTGTGCATTGCTGCAGGATCTGAGTCATGTGTGTATGTATATATATATATATATATATATATATATATATATATATATATATATATATATATATATATATACACACACACACTGTATTTTTATTGTTTATGGATTGGATTTATCTCTAGCTCATCTCCTATAACCTGTACTGAGCTGTGCAGCAGCGGTTTGCAGTAACCTGTATAGATGCAGACAACTAGAGTTGTAATTTTCTATATTAAAAAACTTCTCCTGCTATTTTCTCAAGGATTTAGCTGAGTGTAGAGCAGCTAGTTTGCCCACTAAGAAGCAATACACCAAAACTGTTGTTTTAGATCAATCTTAGACCTCTCCCCTTGGAGGACTTCCAAGATGGCTGTACAATGAGTAGCAGCTTAATTTCAGCTATCACAGTGTGAAAACAGAAACTCAGAACAGATAGCCAGTAAACTCATATTATGGGGGTAAATTTTAGTAACTGGTTAGTAAGTGCACTTCCTGGATGCCAGCAAAAAGAAATTCAGAGCACCTGAAAGAAAATCAAAAACAAAAGCTGAAGAAAAAACACTGACTGAGAAGAATTCTGCAGCTGGTTATCAAAAGGCAAGACATGACTTTCAGTAGCCTAGAGGAAAAAAACAAGTCAAATGTGCTCAGAGCTGATTAAAATAAATGAAACACTGATATATCAACTCAGATATCAAAAGGCTGTAAAAATGGAGGACGCTTTAAAAATATATTCAGATGAGGTGATATAACTGCAAAAATTAGAAGTCAAAATGATGAAAAGGCTGGCTGAATATGAGACTGCACAGGAAGAGATGTTTCCAAAAATAATAGAAGTAGAGGATAGAGCATGTAGGGAAAACCTGAGATTTTCTGCTGTATCAGAAAAGCTGGAAGGAACAGACTGTATTCATTTTATTAAAGCACAAATAAGCAACTAGACTGGTATTCCACAGCAGGAATTATTAACTGAAAAGGCACATCTGGTGTATGCTCCAAACCTGCCCATGAGAAAGTAACTAGACCTTTAATAGTAAAGATGCAATCCTACTAGCAGAAGTAGTTGATTTTCACAAATCTGTGGCAGAAGGACGAGGTACTAAAAGTGGGAGACAGTACAGTGTTTGTGGAAAAATCATTGGTTACTGTACACCAGGCAGAAGTGGGGTAAATTTATTTCATTTATCAGGGAATGTCAAGAGGTAGGTGTGAAATTCAAGCTGCTATACCTAGCCATTTTCAGAATATTATTTCCTAGAGGGACAAAATCATTTTTTGATGCAGAGCATGCTAAGGAAGAATTACAAAACTTTGTCCAATAAAAAGTGAGTTATGAAACAGAAGGAGATTCTGCTTCTTGTTCTTCTGGTAATAAAAATCACAGAGAGACTGTGCCAGTGAAATCTTTTTCCAATGTTTCAATGGAAAATGCTTGAGAGCATGTTGGAAATGAAGCACAGACTGGATTTGGGAGATGGACAGCAACATAAATAAAACTAGCAGCTCGGAAATAAATAAATGTGGGCTTAAAAAACATTAATTATATCTGTGAAACATGACTGAACAAAAAAAAAAACTGGAAATATTTGACTTTTTTTTACTTTGTTAAATTTGTAAGAGACTCTAGAGCATATACCCTACTTCATGCCATTAATGTTTGGAGGAGAGAAGAGGAAGGAAAGAGTTAACTGTAAGTAAAACAAAATGTTATTCTTAATATTAGTGTTTTTATAATTCATGATAGAATCTGCATGTGATAAAGTAAACTTTTCCCAGTTATTTTTGAGTGTAATGGGGATACTAAAGTAAACTGATGTCCCATTTTGTTTCCTTCTTCTATCTTTCTCTTTGTTCAGTTTTAGGAAATGTAGACACTGCAGTGTTAAAAATAAAAAATGTCTGGTCAAAAGAGCAGGATACAAGAATGTTTGTGCTTTTTTCACTCTTAGAGGAATGACTGGGTTAAGGCCCTTGGCTTGATCTAGTAACAAGTTTTAAGAGAAATCAAATAAATAAACAAGAACATTGTCTAGCAAATAAATGAGTGCTTGCAGAAGCAACTCCATCTATTTCTCAAGTCTCAATGGAGACAATCTGATAAAGAGTAATAAAAGCAGAATACTTATTTCTTGCAATGTCTTTCTTTCAGTGGCTGTTTTCTGAAAGCATTCAAGTGTTATCCCAATCTAGGAGAGTAATAAACATAAGACAAAACCAAACAGCACTTAGTAGAAGCACAGGCTGTACCATGTGTCTTAGCATGGATAACCTTCCTTTCAGGTTAACTCAAGTCTGTCAGTGTGGCTATCAGTCTGGAACAGTTGTTCCTATAAGGTGTGTAAAACTTCAATATTGGAAGATGTACATAGTTTTGTGTGGTAGTATTAAGTTAATATGTTTTAGGGGTGTACTAGAGTGTGGTTTTTTTTTGAGAGTTTTCAATAAAACAAAAAGTTTTCTAAGATGTGACGTAGGTTCAAATGTATATGACATGAAAGAACTGTATAAAAGATCAATCTGCCAAACATTAGTTTATGCCTGTAAATCTAGAACTAGACACTTAAAAATGCTATTACACATAAAAGGTGGGAATAATAATTTAACATAATGACACTTTCTATATTATCTTCAAATGTAAATGGTCTCACACACACACACACACACACACACATATATATATATATATATATATATATATATATATATATATACACACACACATACATATATATATAAAGAGTAGTGAACAGTATTAAAAATGTAGAGTACAAACAGTCATGCTATAGAACTTAACATGTGAATTTGATAAAGAAATGTTTTCAGGACAGTTATTCAGCAAACCACCTGGGACAAAGGAAAAGAGGAGCACTTATATTAATTGCAAGAGGAGCTCCAATAGTTATAGAAGAGAATAAAACAGATGAAAAATGGTGAGTTTGTAGTACTAAGGGGCTACTGACAAGGGAGGAGGATTACACTGAATTATGTTATATATTATATGAAATTTATATTCCACCTAAAACTGCTGTAATGGAGCTTAAGAAAATTCTGGAGAAATAATCAGTTTTCAGCAGGGAATATTACTTATAGGTGGTGTCTGAAATTTGATTTGCAGCATTGAAAATTTATCTGGGGGCACTGAAGGGAAAATATAACAAAGTAGGGTAAATTTCTGAAGAAATTTACAAACATTTTTAGAATAAAAGATGTGAATTTACTTATTATTCTCCAGGATACAAACTGGTCTAGACTAAACAGAACATATATTTCATATGAGCATGTGCATTTAATTGAAAAATTTGATAAGCATCCAATAACTATTTCAGATCATGTGCCAATAATAACTAAAATAAAAATGCAGGGTCATGAAATAAAAAATGAGACACTGGTGCTTTTCCACCTATCTGTTGAGAGGAATTTAAGGAATGGGTAGTGGAAAGTATTTGAGAGTTATTAGAGAAGATAGAAATTTCTTCTGAAAATACAGCTAGGGAGTGGGATAAAATTAAGGTGGAGTTTAAAATAGGGTGGAAGTAAAAGAAAGAAAGAAATGGTTAAGAAGTAACTACAATAACTATTTAGAGGAATTAATAAAGGTTAAAGTATTGCAGAATAGGGGGGATCTCACAGAACAAGAAAAGAAGCAAGTTCAGAATGCTAAACAGAAAATAAGGGATGATATTCATGAGTTCAGAAAGATTGCTGTTAAGCAACTGTTTTTTTTCATAATAACTCTAGAGCACAAAAACTTTTATGACAATGACTCAGACAATAGAAAGTAGAAAGGGAGCCTGTAACAAGGAAGATAACAAGAGATCCTGTAGAGGTACTGGAAATATTTCAAAAAACATTTTGAAAGTCTGTATAAAGAAGAGAATTATTATGAAGAATTAAATATGCCAAGGTTAGAGGTACATGGTGCTCAATTGCTAACAAGTTAGGATAGGAGGATATGACATAAAAATGGTGACACATAACCAATCCACATGAATATATGGTATTCCTGTAGAAGTATGGAAGCTAGGAGGAAGAAAAACTGATAACTATCTGGAAGGCTTTGTTTAACAGTATGTTAAGAGGAGGAGAAGTACCACCACCCTGGAAGAAAGTGGTGATGGCTGTAATACCTAAAGGGGGTTAAAGATCCTTCAGATCCAGCTTTGTACAGGCCATTTTCAATCCTAAACCATGATTATAAAGTATTTATATCTATAATGGCCAAACGAATGGCAAAGGTGATGCCAATTTGAAAGATATGGATCAATGTGGCTTTGTGGAGAGGTGGGAAACATTTTGACAACATTAATAGAACACTGATAATCCAGAGGGAAGCAGAATGTAAGAAAATACCTCTGTTGTTGGTAGGTTTTGATGCAGAGAAAGCATTTGACAGCATAAGCTGGGTGTTTATCAGCAGAGCAATGAAAGCATTTGCATTCCTTGATAAAATTATAAAGTTGATTAGGAGAATATATGAACGATCTGAGGCAAAAGTTAAATGGGTGGGTTCCTCTCTGATAATTTCTCTTTGAGCTGAGGAACCAGGTAGGGGTGTCCACTATCAACTTTGTTATTTGCATTATACTTACAAACATTGGCAAAGAATATAAGGGACTCAGAAATTTATGGATACAATTGGTATGGTAGTCAAGAAAAGCTTGCTCTATTTGCAGATTATATTATTTTATACCTGATAAAATAGAAAAGGACAATTCAGTGTTGTGGAACATTTTGAGACAGTTTCATACCCTTTCAGGATACAGAATTAATGACACTAAAACAAACGCAATAGCTGTAAATTTTGTACCCACACATGAATTGGTTCAGCAATATCCATATTTATGAGGACATGATAAAAAGAAGTACTTTTGAGGATGGATTAAAAAGGATTCTGGTGTGGCAGTTAAGGATGTGTGGGAAGAGACTAAACAAAAGATAATACAAAAAAGGAGAAACTGGAAGCTCTGTTTTATGGATATGGATTGCAAGATACAAGCAGTTAAAATATTGTTAGTCCATTTAGTTTTATACACAGGTCAGGCATATTTTTATCAACCAAAGAAGTTGTGGATAGCAATTAATAAAGAGCTGAAGGATTTTATTTGGGAGGGGAAGACTGCAAGAATCAAGTGGGATAAGCTGATTCTTCCAATAGAGAAAGTTGGTCTGGGATTACCCAATTTGAAGGGGTATTTCAAAGCTACACAGTTAAGGTTCCTATACATAGCACAAGTAGAAACATATAATTGAAAGTGGAGAGGGATGATGATGAAACAGGGGAGGGGGGCACAAGAAGCAATGAGAGACTGGGAATTTGGATGCAGATCCTTAAGGAGAATGCTAATAATCATACAGAATATTATATATATAATGTAGCAGAAAGTGTGCTAGGAACAAAGCCAATACAGGAATGGAAAAAGGAGATTCTGACAGTAGGGATGACTGCAATTAGGGATACATACAACAGGCAAGAAGAAACTGGAATTTATTGAAGTAAGCTGTCAAAAGAACCAAGGTTTTGTGAGCAAATAATTTGAAAGGGAAAGTTAATATAATGTAAAGAAGCAAAGAATTCATTTGAACTGCAGGCTAGAATAGGCACATAGAAAGAAACAGAGGGGATCCTAAGTGAAAAAAACAGCAGTGGTAATGTTTTTAGTAAAATCTGGAACAGATGCTGTTAAAAAGGAGTAATTAGTACAACATATAAAATACTGCATGATAACTATAAGAATCAGTCAGAGGAGGTTAGAAAGGATTGAGAAGAGAAAGAGTGGATGAACAATTCACAAAGAAATAATGGGGGATACATGTATGTCTCCCAAATATGCAACAAAGTCTAGAAGATTTAGGATCTTTGCTTGGAAGTGTTTACATTGGTATTTTTATAGCCCAAGTAGACTCCAAAGAATTTTTGCTCAGTTAGACAGCAAATGTTGGAGGTATGATGGGGAAGGAATATGTAACTGGCAGCATATGTTTTGGGAGTGTAATGAGTTAGCAGACTTCAAAAATCATGTGCAGTTTAGTCTAACAGTAATACTGGGCAAGCAAATTGGTATAACTAAGGAAATTATTTTTTGAGCTATGTTGCAGAACCTTAATGAGTCTAATTATGGTGGCTGGCAAAAAAGGAATTACTAGGAAATGGAAATCAAAGTCTAAACCAACTGTACAAAGTAGTGAACATAGTAACATAGATACAAAAACTCGAAATTTGATATTTGGAAAAGGGTAGGTGCAAATTACATAGAAAAAATGGAAATTGTGGGAACAATACATGCAGTGGAGGAATGAGGTTTAACAGAAGGAAGAATCTGAATGAGCTATGTTATGTTTGACTGTCAGTGACTAGATAGATAAGATATGTATAATATTTGCAACTAAAGTTATGTCAATGTGGTTTGTTTTTATTTATATAAATGTATGATTACCTATGTCATAAGTGATAGTTTAATAAAAAAAAAATCTTAGACCTTTCCCTCAGACCAACAACTCCACATTTAGTTAATTACAACCCCTCTCTTGCACCGTCTCTCACAGATCACAAAAAGGAGGATCCACAGCCATAAATCTGTACTTTCCTACTGTCTCTGTAGCTAGCCTGATGGAAATGGGCATCCTGAGACAATGTAGCAATTGTCTCATGTTTACTGATAACCACTTTATTCTTAAGCAGACTGACAGCATATGCAACAAAAAGTAATTACAGTATGTCACTGGAGGCAAAGCTCTCGCATACAGACACTGATATCTACAAACAAGTTGCCCGTAATGTACACACTACACATACTGTGGATCAAACACATAAAGTCACATATGCTGAATCTCTTAAATGCAATTGTCCCAAACCTCAAAGACCTCCCATATATTCTTCTCAGCAACATTCCAAACACTCTACAAAGATAACACTCTGTAGGAAACATAGAACCACATCTCACAATGTCTCAGCCTCTAAGTCCTTAAGGCAAACTACCACAAAACACAATATATTGGTCATTGGAGACTCAGTTGTGAGGTAGACTGATGCCCCACCCAAACTGGGCAATGGTATGGTCACAATCAGTTGCTTATTAGGGCCAAGGATCCACCAGATCACACACACACACACTCAGGACATTGAACCAGAAGTACCAGTATGACTCTGTCATAGTCCATGTGGGTGTTATTGACCAGTGATGTACCTCCCTGGACTTTATAAAGCAAGACATGATAGAGCTTTCAGAGTATGTGTCCCAGGCAGATATGACTGTAGCACTGAGCAACATTCTACCTTCTCTAAGGATGCTACCACAGTATAAACAGAAGATGACTGACTTTAACAATTGACATAGTTACTGGTGTCATTCTAAGGGGGTCCAATATTTGTCAGCTTAAGAGAACATGATTGACAGATCACACTGTTTTGCTAGGGATGGTTTGCACGGTCTGCACCTGTCCCCACTAAGCTTTCAGATATTGGCCAAAACATTATTCACCTCATAATGCCCTTTTTATGCAATGGCAATTTGATGAACCTTCCAATGTAGTAAATTCTACTCAAGATAAACTAAAGGTGTTACTGTTCAGTGCTAGGGATCTCAACAAGAAGATGAACTTCCTGGAAGTAATCTTCACCATGGAGAGTGTTGACATCTTTGTAGTTATTGAGACATGGTTTAAAGCTGTGAAAGGCAGCCCGACAGTCCAAGGCTATTATGCCTTCCACACATTTAGATCAGCTACCTCACAAGAAGGGACAAGAAGGGGAGGTGTATCAGTCTACATAAAAAGTAAGAATACCTGTAGATTGGCCAAACAGTATGACAAGCTTGGGCCACTCTGTGTCTGACTAACCACAGGTAAAGCCTCTTACCATATCCTTGCTAGCTATATGTCCTCGTCTATGACCCAGGATAAACATACCATGTACTTGAATGGACTCACCATTCAGCCCAACACCATATTCATTTCAACTGGTGATAATCTGGGATGCATGTACAACTACTAACATATAGGCTGAAAGATTCCTGGATTTATTCCATGCAGACACTCGAATAGTTAGTCTGCACACCTACTAGGGGGTGAAAATATCCTGGATCTACTGCTTACAAATATGAGAGAATGTAGCACAGTCCTTACTGTAATGCCCTTAATGGTCAAATCAGATAACAAAGCAGTCACCCTTTAAATAAATATAAAGCCCAAACTCCGAGAAAACCCCAGAACCTTTAAAAACTTTACTAAGGTTAACTAACTCCTACTAAGTGATGGCATTGCTAAATTCAAAGCCCCCCAAACTCAGAGAACACTGGACTGAGCAGAAGTGTTTATGGAGACCTTGTACAAGCATGTAAATAACCACACAAAAACATCAGTACAAAACTGAAATAAACTTAGGACAAACTTCAAAATCAAGCTGCTGGACCACCAGTATAAATGGGTTGTACAACAAATGAAAGAAAATCCTGTCCAAAAATAGGAAGGGCTAGGCCCAACAGACAAAAAACGTATTCATCAGTCTCAACAAGCAACTCAGAGGACTAATAAAGTCCACCATAGCCAACATCAAGGCAAAAATAGCTTTATAGGCTAAGGAAAACCAGAAAGCATTTTTCAGTTTATGCACGCAACCTTAAAGAACACCCAACAGTGTGCTGAACTAATAGTAAATGGAACTCCCTATACTGAACCTAAGGCTATAGCAAATTTGCTGGCAGATAAACTTAGCTCCAATTTTACCTCCTTATCACCCCTAGTTAGACCCGCAGGAAATACCCTCTACCATTTCTCCTTTGACTATCATTAAAGAAAAAGGCCTTCAACTCACTCTCCAAAGCTAAAAAACACTGCGTCAACAGGTCCTGATAATATCTGAGGATGTCTCCTAAATAGCTTGAAACACTACCAGGCCCACTAGAATCTCTGTTCAGCCACACCTGCCCCTAGGGAAGAGAGGACCGTAGCAGTCATCCCTCTAAATAAAGGCAGGGAGGTTATCAACAGACTCAGGGAGCTGCAGTCCTATAAGTTTGACTAGCCTTATAGCAAGGCCATGGAACGAATTATCATGGACCTGATAAACAAAGACATAGGAAGTCTTCAAATACTGGACCCATCTCAGTTTTGATTTGTCAAGGGCAGGTCATGCCTACTAAATCTGCAGAGGCATCGCTAGCATTATCTGCACCCTGTGCCAATATTACAAGCCAGTGCCCCACCCCAGATAACTCTTCAACTGGAGAAGCAGAAAAAAAAGAACTTCCTTGTGATCTACATTCTAGCAAAGAGATGAAAAAAAGTTCACTGTAATAACCGGATGACTACATTGTAACAGTTGTATAATTACAGAATTATAGTTACATCCACACTGTTCCCAGCTAGCTCTTCCACTGAAGAGCAACAAAAAAATATAGTTTATTGTAATAGATCCTTAAGGACAATAATTATAGCCATAGTGAAAATTATACTAATAAAGTAAGCTAAGAACTAAGCCAAAACAGGAACAGAGAAAGGAGACTTTGCCAGTAGGGATGACTCCAAGTAGGGGCACAGGAAATAGGCAAGAGGGAGGTAAAATTTACTGGAGAAAACTGGCATAGGAACCAAGGAATTTGGATCAAATAACTTTAGAGAGGGAAAGATAATAGAGTGGGATAAAGTCAAGAAGATGTTTAGACTGCAGGTTAGAGACTGCCTTCCCTACTAGAGATTGATATCAGAGTACAGGCAAACAGAAAGGGATAAGGGAGTTCTGTTCCAGTAGAGGTTTTAGTCAAATATAGAATAGAAGTTGCTGTTGAAAGGGATAATTAGTAGGGCATATAAAATATGACAATAATTATAAGAATCAGTCAAAGGAGGTTAGAAAAGATTGGAAAGAGAGATTTGAAAATCAATTTACAAGGGAACAATAGAACATATGTGTGGCTGCCAAGTATACAACAAAGTCTAGAAGGCTTGGAACTTTTGCTTAAAAATGTTTGCACAGGTACTTTTATACCCCAAACAGACTTCAAGGAATTTTCTCTCAGGTAGATAGTAAATGTTGGAGGTGTGATGGGGAAGAAAGAGATAACTGGGAACATGTTTTTGGGGGTGTAATGAGTTTGCAGATTTTAAAAATCCCCTACAGAATATTTTGTCAGACATATTGGGGTAGCAAATGGCTATAGCTAAGGAAACTATTATTTTGAGTGGGGACACAGGGTCTGAATGGCCTAGACATAGTAAAGCCTTGTCAAGTTTAATTCTAATAGTTTCCAAAAAGCAATTGCTATAAAATGGAAATCAAAATCTAAATAAATTGTATTTGAAATATTGAATATTGTGAAATAACTGGAAGTGGGATCTTAAAAAGAGAGGGTGAAAATTACATAGAAAAAAAATGAATTTGTGGGAAAAATACATGCAGGATAATATTGAAGAAGAGGTGGAGTGAGGTTTTAGGGAAGGCAGGACTTGAACAATTTATGTAATGTTAGATTGAATCACAGTTATAAGGAAGTAAAACATATACATAATGTATGTAAATGAAAACAAGTGTTAATATGGTTGTTTTGTTTTCCATTGATTTATGTGTGCCTATGTCTTAAGTAATAATTTAATAAAGGTGTTTATAAAAAAAATACCAAAATGGATCTTGCAGTGACTATAGGTGTCATATCCTAGACCATTTCAAAACCTTTGATATAACATGAGTCATGAACAACTTCTTATTTTTGTTACAGTTTACATGATTTCAGCATAAGCTGTACTATGATTCCAGAACTAGTTACATAATTGAACCCAAGTGTAAGCTGGGCCAGGAACATGTGTCTTCAATGCAAAGTTCTGCAAGATGTTCCAAAGGGATATGTACTGGGCCCCCTTTCTATTTATAGGATATATAAGTAGTATAGCACAACTCTGTGGTGAAGCTCATTTTGTTTAGTACCCAGAGGACTATGCCCTCTGCCTTGTAACATTTCTAATGTTCATCAAGATGCTAACAAATGACACAGATTCCTGTGACTGTGCTGCCAGTCTCCATAATGTCTTTACTGTGACTGCCATCTTAGGGAGAGGCCACATGATGTGCAACCCATTAGCTTGAACATCAATAAAAAACATTACCATATACTGCATGTACTTTTATACAGAAAAGTACGTGTAATTATTTATGAATTAATCTTAGTCTTGAATTACTGCATTCTAACTATATGTATAACTTTAGGTTCAAAGATTTAACTACGCCAGCAGCATGTTAAATATTGTAGGCTTAGCAAACAGTGCCACAGAAGAAGAACCCTTGGAAATGATTTGATAGTTCAAAAATGATTGTAGAAGGGAGAGTTAATTTGAGAAATACTTACAGGATATTTTCTTCATAAATAATGTTTGAGAGAATGGAAATGGGGAAAAACTGGAAAGGAGGAAAACAGATGCAGATAAAGATAATTGATATGATAAATGTATAGGACCACTTTACTTCTAGTATAGGATTTCATGGGCTTACTACACATCCATAGACCTAACACATGCAAAAACACATTTTTAAACTTTTCAGTCTTTAACAACTATTACGCAGTCTATTAAAAGTGGTTCATGCAAAAGGATCAAATTCTGGATATGGTTCTAACAAATGCAGAATGTGCCATGGATACCTATATTAAAGCAGTTAGCCAGCAGTGACCGTGTCGCTATGTAGTTTAGAGTAGCAGGAAGGGTAAGAATAAAGTGTTGATGATGGAGTGAGATTTTAGAAGAGAGGATTATGCTGTGCTGGGGAAGTGTCCATGGATAATGGAAGCAAATCAAAGGAGTAAAAAGCTATGGGAATGGGTCAAGAATGGAGTATTCTGGGCTATGAACAAGGATTTGGGGAAAAAGCCAAAAAAAAAGAAGGCCAGTGTAGCTAGACAGGAGTGTCAGGCTAGCAATTAGGGCAAAACATAGGGCTTTTAAGATGTAGAATAGAGGGGCAGAGCGGGGAGAATGCATGGCACAAAGAAGCTAGCAAAAAGGTAAGAAAGATGATGATCCCAGTAAAGGCTAAGGTTGAAAGAAAGTTAGCAGAAGGAATCAAGAAATGAAACAAAGGTTTAGTGCAATCTAGAAAGGGCAGGTAAAATTAAGAAAAAGGTGTGTGTGTGTGTGTATATATATATATATATATATATATATATATATATATATATATATATATATACCAAAGCAGACAGGAACCAGGTTCACATGAAACTGGCTGGGTTTAGGAGGACATGGCATGATGAAACTCAAGTATCAGAAGTGGTGCCTCTCAGTGTCCTCAGAAACTGGGCCAGTGTGTTGGCAGATCACCAGTGGAGATCATCAACAGATCACTGACTGCCACAGTAGTGCTAAAGGATTGAAAGACAGCAATTGTTGTACCCTTGCACAAGGTGGAAGCAGAAAAAAAATCTGGGGAGCTATAGGGCTATTGGCTTAATTAAAAGTAGCAGCAGCAAGAAAAGTCATGGAGAGAATCCTGAAGGGAGGCTGGTAGCATTTCTGAAAGAAAACAATGTCCAAGAGAACAACCAGCAAGGGTTCATTGCCAGAAGGAGTTGTCAAAGCATGATTCAGTTTTATGAGTTTGTTACAGGTAAACTTGACAAGACAGGACCAATAGACAAAGCCTACCTGTACTTCAGCAAGATCTCTGACTCAGTCTAACACAAGAGTCTGGTATAAAAGGCTCGCTATTGCAGTTATCAGATTTATAATTGTGAGACTATAAATTATGAAATAAAGCTCCAAACCTACATTAGAACAGTAAATGCTGGCAATCACTGTCTTACTTTAAAGTTGTTGTAGGGGCTGCATCCCCACACCACCACTACTTATATATACTAAGTCCAAGACTTCCAGACCTTGGAAAAAAAGAAATACTCTAACAAACACAATATGTTAGACCTAGCATTAATAAAGTCTCCATTTTCACATATTCAATCTCACTGGACAGCTGCACTGCTGAATGGCAGTCCACAGAGGGTCATGCTGAGAGAAACAGTGTCAGGAATTAGGGAAATGACTAGTGAAATACTGTAGGGGTCTGCCTTCGGTCCAGTACTCTTCCATTTGTTTGGCCCAGACATAGCTGACAAGACAAAGAACAAACTCAATCTCTTTGCTGATGACACAAAAATAGATGCAGCGGTGGAGGATCAGAAGAAGAGTCTAGTGAAGGGTTTGAAGATGTGAGGAAGATGGCAGGTGAGGTTCTGAACAAACAAATGCAAACTATTACATTTAGGTTATAACAACTTTGGTGTGAAGTATTAGCCAAGATAGTTGAATTGATAGCAACAGACCAGTTAAATGATCTGGGAATGCTGATCACACCAGCAGCACAGTGAGAGACAGAGATGTGGCAACAGCAAATAGAATTTTGGGGGTTATCCCTAGGGGATAGAGTCCAAAAGCAAATAGTAAATGTTTCTGCTCTACTGGGCTTCATTAGACCACACCTCAGTAACTGGTACAGCTTGTGAATCCACATAAGAAAAGGACATCAGACTTCTGGAAGACATTCAGAGAAAAGGTATCAGAAACATCCATAGGGTGGAGAGAAAAGAATATGAACAGAAACTAGATGGCTTGTAGTTCTTCTCAGCTGAGACTAGAAGAAATAGGGGGCATAACACTTCAGCACAATCTCATGTCAGATAGCTGTGAAATAGTCATTCTGAATAATAAGGACAGAGGGAGAAAGAAATGGCATGGGCAGCAAACTCTGAAGTCTAGCTATTCCATAGCTGTCCAAAAACACTTTTTTCATGAAGTTGTTGCATACCCATGGAATGGACTACCAGAAAGGGCAGTGGAGCGTGAATCCACAGATATCTTGAACAGGGCATGGGACTTGGGGAAACAAGATAAGGGGGTGAGTAGGGATGAAGAGGAGAAAAAAATTTTAAATGCACTTAAAGGAGAGCTCAGACAGGCGTATTGTCCCCTGCTGCCATTAAACACATGTAAAGCAATATATGAACCTTCCATAAGTCTGGCTAGCTAACTGGTTGATATAGCTTCAATATGTTGACTGGGGTAACTGAATTTGGTCTATTATCTTGCCACGTCTCTTTCTGGGACAATTTATGTTGTTTATCTTTTTGCTGAAACATTTCTACAGGAGTGACTCATTTCTGCAGTTTTCCTGAGTGACTTGTACACACATCTTCTGCACTTTTCCCAACCCACCTATACACACATCTTATGGGAGGGAGTGACTCATTTCTGTGTTTGCCTGAGTCATCTATCTTATGAGAGTGAGTGGCTCCTTTCTGCAGTTTTCCTGAGTGACTTGTACACACATCTCACGGCAGAGAGTGATTCCTTTCTACATTTTTCCTGCGTCACCTGTATACACATCTCTGTACTCTTGCTCTGTCTGGCTGGATGTATCACTTCTAACTGCTTGTATGTCTTTGCCTTGTATGGATATCTTCTCATTTTTATACTTCTCTATCCTTTGCATGGGCTACAAAGGACTTTATCCTCTGCTGTAAGACTTATGATTGCTTTGGGCTTTTGACCTTCCCACAAATGCCGACATGTGTTTAACCTGCTTTGAAATCAGATAAGGTCCTGGAGTGCCTGTCATAATATAACTTTTGCCTCTTCTGATTCTTTCTGGCATATCTTTAAATATTCTGATTTTCTGGCATCAACAATATAATTAAGTAGGGAGCTTACATTTTAACTTTCTTTCCATCAACAGTTAAACATGTAAAAGAATGAGTCCCTACAATGCAGTATGCTTGTATTTCAGACATAAGCAATGGCAGGCCTCATAGCTTCTGTTAGTGCTCTTTTCCATCTGATACTTTATTCTCCGAGTAGTTCTTTTTACTTTTCCACTCAACTGATGGCAACACAGACTTTGTAGTTATTGGTTTAATGTCTTCTAACCTAACGCTATGGAGCATCACACCTCTAGCACCCAACATGCATGCTTAGATTATTAACCATGTTTGGAAAATTCAAACTAAAATTCAAATTCTTAGGTTAGAATATAAATATAATGCATTGTAAGTCCTGTAGTATAAGGAATAAAATAACAGACCTACATAGCTGGATGTCCTTGTATATTTCTGATATCATTGCAATGACAGGAACTTGGCTTAAATCATACAGAAAAGTTGAAGAAATACTACCTTCTGATTATGACGTTATCTGCAAAGATTATATTTGTAAAACAGCCAGGGTGTAGCCAGTGTATATTCAAAAGCTTTTAACCTTGCCACGCACCCCATAGAAATACCAAACATTAATGGCATTCAAGTTTTAGCAGTTAAGCTTAAAATCAACTCACAAAAGTCACTATGTATAGCAACTTTGTATATACCTTCTATTATCATGGATAAACATGAAACATATTGCTTGAAACAATAATCCTAAGTGATCTTAATATTGACTGTCCCAAGTGTACTCACAAAACTATTCACCATACTATCAATTTGTTTAGATTAACACAGTTAATATATATGACCACAAGGAGGGATAAAACTAGTGGAAGAGAAAGCATAGCAACAAACCCTGGAAATTTTCACTGGTAGAAATTATACCTGACACCTTCTGGGATCATAACCCAGATTTTTTCATATGGAAACATACCAAAATAAACAGAAGCATCCAATATAAAACTGTCAGAAATATAAACAAATTCAACAAGGAAATATCTTTTAAGATCACTTCCTTATGGTGAATTTAATCATATTTTTCGAAATATATCTGAAAGCAGATTTAAGAGTCAACATTTAATGGAAGTTAGGAATAGGTTGAAAGAGAGAGAGAGGTTATGGCAAAGAAAAAGAGTTTGCTCTGGATAGAGTTCTGTGGAATGGAAGGGGTCCAAACCAAAAATATATTTAAGAATGTAATTGAAGAGGGAATGAGTAAAGAAAGCAATTGAATGATGAGAAGGTTTTATATTTTGTGACCAAATACTGTCCCTTGCCTGGTATAATAAAAAAATTGGTTTTGGACCTTTGGCATGTTGTTTGTATGGGTGAGACCGTGGGTCATCTATTTCCTAATCATATTACGTTTTCATATGGGAGATATTTAAAGGAATTGTTGAATATGCCATTGTTCAAGAAGCCTTCTGGGATGGTTGGATCATTTGCATGTGGCCATTGCAAAGTGTGTAATAAAATAAGGAACATTTGTGGTTCTTTGATCAATGGACGTAAATTTGTGTCAAGGGGAAAGTTTAATTGTAGATCATTTGGGATGATTTATATAGTGGGGTGAGGATGCAGTGATGTGAGATGGTGCATACGAAAAACTGAAAGAGCAGCGAATGTTAGAATATTAGAACATTTGGTGGACATTCTTAACAACAATAAGAAGAGTCCTGTGAGTGATAATTTTAGCTCTGTGCATTCAGGCTATGATAAATCTTTCTTTTTTAGCATTTTAGCCCAATTTAGAGAGTAAAATTATTTTGAATTATAGGACACTATCCAAAAACTCTGAATCTTGAAGTGAATTAAGTTAATTTAAGTTAGTTTAGGTCAAACATCTTGTTTGTGTTATTTTGGATGATGTTTCATTTGTTTATTGTGTAATAATTATGTATTATATTTAAACATTTACATTTATTGCACTGTACACTTGGAATTAATTGAGATGTAATTGGGGGTTACTCTGGGTATAAATTGTGAGCCTGTTTTAATGAGTTGAAGGTGAATGGCTGAGGTGTGACACCCCTGCACTGGCTCAGTAATCAAAGAACCTCGGTTCTCATCATTGGCAACTGTGAGGGACATACACAATGGGAGGATTATGAAAACACACACAGTAAAGTGCAATTTCCCTTAAGAGCACAAAGAACACACAGAAAACACAGGCAGTCTGGGGCTGGTTCCTCCCTCTTTCTCCAGATCCCCAATAAGACTCCCCCACTGGCACAGCTATAGGAGTAAGATCTCAGCTTAGGGGCCAAGCCAAGACCTCCAACACCCTCTCTGTCCAACCAGTGCTTCATGTTCCTGTCCAAGTAGCTGACACACACACACTTTGAGATTTGATTTATATACAAAAGCACACACACACCTGGGGAAGGTTTGCACAGGGTTTTTAGCTATGCTCCGTTCTGCCCAGACTATAAGGTAGTTATCAGTGCCACCAAACAACTATTTATCAGCTACTCTAAGGCCCTTATCAAAGGGTGTCCAAACTTACTGTGTAATGTTACTAATAATCCAAATAATGGTCTTGACCAAGCGCCATTCTATTAGGAGTAGCCTGTACAGTGTCACCAAACAGATATGCAAGTACTCTATGAACTTAAATATGTCTCACAAATATCATCCACAATGATAGGTTTAAATATAGTTAATAATAAATAATAAAAGAACAAGGCAATACTCAGAAAACAAACACAGTTACTTTAGAGTTCAAAATCACAGGAAATATTTTAAAACAACATTGCAGGACAGTCTCAAATAAATACAGAAAACATCTAAACTAATCTTTACTATATTCCTATCTATATCTAAGAAGAGTTACTATGCCCTAAGAATGTACTTACAGAGCAAGGTAAATGCAGATACATGTCTAGAAATCCCAAGCCAATAGAAGTTCTGCATAATACGTCTCTTTGTATGCTTTATGCCCATATGACCTGCAAAGGGAATATCATGGGCTATGGCTAGAAGTGCCAGATGGTACAGCTCAGGGATCCACTCTCTATACAGTAACCCTTTGTCCCACTATACAGATTCCCCCTTCCCTTGAGAATCAGGTGCCTCACTAGCTACCTCCCTTAGGCCTTGTAATGTAGGATCTCAGAGATGAGCCTGTCTCAACTCTATCTTTGTAACCCTTCCCAGCTCCCCTTCCACAAGAAATCTGGCATCATCTGACAGCGGTGCCTCACTGTCAGCCTGGGTACTACTGCTACTCACTGCTGCCCTTGCAGTCACTTTGTCCAAGGGAACATCAGTATCCACAAGCAGCTGTGGCTCGCCTTCAGACTCACTGCTACAGGATAGCTCCTTCCCTGAAGTAACCCCCTCACCAGTCCTGGCTGCAAGTTTGCAGTCTGTCTGGGTCTCCCCCAGGCTACCAGACCAACATGTTTGTCTCCAGCCTGACTGCGTGTAACTGCATGAAGATATGCTACTGCATTATCAAAATCATTCCCTTTCAGGACATCTGCAGGGATATCCTCAGACACATCTACATGCTGGATTCCTTTTCCACCCTCCCAGTCAGGATGAACCCTAGCCAAAGGTATTTGGAATGGGGTCCCTCCTAAAGCTCTGACTGGAGCAGACTGCCCAAGCAAGTAGTGCTCCTCTGTAACCATTGCAGGCTTCACAATGGTTAGGTCAGAGACTGTATCTCTCTTAGCCATTGTCTCTTTGCTATTCACTATGATAGGATATAACCTCTTGTGGTAGTTTGGTACCCATGTTGTCTCGAGACAACCTACTGTTGGCATTTTGTCATTCCTATTTACTGCCGACCCAAAGATGAAAAGCTTCCAGACAGCACAAAAAAGTCGAATCCCAGGTAAAATGGATAAATAGAATTTAATACGAAACAATTCACGGAATCCAACAACAGGATCAATACAGGACATACAAATGAAAAGGGTTTAGCGCTTTCATCTGGAAATCAGACTTCATCAGAACCCCGACCAAAAAACTCAGCCCATTATATTATATTATTGGTCGGGGTTCTGATGAAGTCTGATTTCCAGATGAAAGCACTAAACCCTTTTCATTTGTATGTCCTGTATTGATCCTGTTGTTGGATTCCGTGAATTGTTTCGTATTAAATTCTATTTATCCATTTTACCTGGGATTCAACTTTTTTTGTGCTGTCTGGAAGCTTTTCATCTTTGGGTCAGCTGTGAATTGTTTTCCATTGTCGGTTGGTTGCTTTTTATTATTCCCATTTACTGACTCTCCTACCTTTTGTTCCCCACCTTGCTTCCATGTACATCTATATGATACATAGCCACTGGTTGAATTTAAAACATTTAACCCTTGGTCCTGGACATGTACCTGGACTAATGGCTTCCCCTGCTACTGACGAACTCTATTGGGGCAGTCTGGGCTGCTCACCATGGGTTCCTTTAGACCCATGAGCAGCACTGGGTGTCCCTTTCCTGTGCAGTGATGCCCTGCTTGCTAGGTATAGGTCTCCATTCTTCCCCATCTCATCTGCAGTAGTGCATTGTCTATCAGCTAGCCAGATTCTCATGTCCTTAGCCAAAGTGCTAAGGGCTTGTTCCCTCACCAAAATGTCTGCCAGGCCTTCAGAAGTGGTGACCTGACATCCACTCACCCACCTATGAAAATAAGTGCTTAGTTCAGCAACATATTCACACACACTTTCATCTGCTTTGCCTCTATGTTCATGAAACTTTTTCCTATAAGCTTCAGATGTTAAAACATTCTAAAAACCAGTTCTTTACAACATTATAATTTAAACAATCAGTATCAGATAGTTTAGAAATTACAGTTATAGCTTTACCATGGCATAAGGGGGTCAGGAACTGTACCCAAAGCCCTTGGTCAGCATTATACTGTTTGCGTACCCTTTCAAACATATGAATGAAACTATCAAAATTATCCCCCTCTGTAAATTGTGGAAGACATTTACTGACCTTTCTTGCTTCTGGGGTTCAGTTACTCCCTTCCCCATTACCTTCATGACCCTGGTGAAAAGTCAGCATCTCCTTTTCATGTTGCCTCTGTCTCTCATTCTTCTCAGCTTCCAGGTGTCACAGTTTCTCATTTTCCTTAGTGTCTAGATGTCTCAGTCTCTGCTGCATCTGTTTCCAAATGCTTGGCCTCCAGCTCAAGTCTCTTTAACTCCAGATGGATTTTTAAGTCCTCTGTGGAAAGGTTGAGTTGTCCATTTTCTGGGAGTTGTACATCTCCAATGCCAGTCTGATTGTCCTCCTGGTTGCTATCCTGTGATGCAGCTGTGACTAAATCTGCAATAATTTCTGCTTTAATCTGGCTGGCATGCACCAGTCCTTTAGCCTGGCACATCTCAGCCAACTGGCTCTTTGTCAGCTTGTCATACTCCTCTGCTGACATGCTTGCCTGCTCTCCCTGACTAACTAGGTTAACAAAAAAAAAAATAAAACAATTGTAATATGAACTCTGAATGTTCACTGCATGGCTGATTGAGAGTACAACCACCTTCAGTGACCACTGTACACAAGCTACAGGAATTCAATATCCACACCACTACAACCCCAATTAATATGTGATATGGCTATCTCACCACTTTCAGCCAATTAATATGTGATTTGGCTATCCCAACACTGCCTACCAATTAATATGTGATGCCCCTGGACTGGCCCAGTAATCAAGGATCCTCAATCCTCACCACTGGCAACTGTGAGGGATGTACACAATGGGAGGATTACAAGTACACACACAGTAAAGTGCAATTTCCCTTAAGAGCATACAGAGAACACAGTCAGTCTGGGGATGGTTTCTCCCTCTTTCTACAAATCCCCAGTAAGACTCCCCTCTGGCACAGCTATAAGATTAAGATCTCAGCTAAGGGGCCAAGCCAAGACCTTCAGCACCCTCTCTGTCCAACCAGTGATTCATGTCCCTGTCCAAGTAGCTGACACACACACTTTGAGATTTGATTTATATACAAACACACACACACATCTAGGGAAGGCATAGGTTTACTAGCTATGTCCTATTGTGCCCAGACTATAAGGAAGTTATCACTGCCACTAACCAACTCTTTATCAGCTACTCTAAGGCCCTTACCAAAGGGTGTCCAAACTTACTGTGTAATGTTATTAATAATCCAAATTGTAGTCTGGATCAAGCACCAGGCTATTAGGAGTAGCCTATACAGTGTCACCAAATAGATATGCAAGTACTCTAAGAACTTAAATATGTCTCACAGATATCAGCCACAATGTTGTTGTCTTTCAGCTTTTCCCAGTTAGGGGTCGCCACAGTGGAACTCTGGTCCGCTAATGATTGGCAGTAGATTTTCATGAACGCTGAGGTGCCAGCTCGACGTTCAACCTTCAACAAAGGCACGCCCATTTACGCATGCCTTTCGAATGCCCACCCAACTGCGGGGGGGATATGCAGACTCCACACAGAAGGCACTCCCTACACTCCAGCCAAGAATCGAACGGGAAAACCTCTTGCTGTGAGGCAATAATGCTACCGCTGCACCACTGCGGAAGTAAATATCAGCCACAATGATAGGCTTAAATATAGTTAATAAATAATAAAAGAACAAGGCAATACTCAGAAAACAAACACAGTTGCTTCAGAGTTCAAAATCACAGGAAATATTTTAAAACAACATTGCAGAACAGTCTCAGATAAATACAGAAAACATCTAAACTAATCTTTACTGTATTCCTATCTGTATCTAAGAAGAGTTACTATGCCCTAAGAACTTACTTACAAAGCAAGTCAAATGCAGATGAGTGGATGTTCTTGCAAATGCCCAGTCTTACTCTCTCAGAGAGTTCTTAAATTAATATCAGTCATTACTGCTGGGTTAGCTTGGATGACATCACTGTTTGTCACCTGCCTTCAGTTCCCAGGCTAACAGATACTAACAGAATTTTAACATCTCTGTGTGAGAAGTACATATCTCTCAGAAGTTTGCAGAACTTGAAAGTCGTAAAAAATAAAATGCTTTTACATTTGAAACCTAGTAATTATTTCTGTGTCAAGACAATAGAAAAACCTCTAGCTCTAAACATTGAGTCTGCTTCACTGAAACTAAGAGATAACAAAATTGTAAAACAATTTCAACTTATTTTCTTGAAGTTTTGCAAGTTAACTCTGTATGTTCCAGCAACTACTATTAAAACATACATTTGCACAGGTATATAGTTTATATACATTTCTGTTCTTTTCCAGTAGAGTGCACTGTGGACACATCCTTGAAGCTCATAAATGTACAAACCCTGTTCAACACACACTTCTGAACCAGTAGTTTAATATACACATAACATATAGTTATGTTACATTTGTAAGACAAACATATGAATCATGTTGCTATTCACAAATGACATATGATTATTTACATTTTTGGTGAACAATCAGTAAACTTATACAACCTGGTCAAAAATCTCAGCCCTGCTGTTTCACAGATTCAACAAACTATAACACAGCATGCAGATTTAACTCATAGTACATACATATTACAAACTCTCAACAAATCTGTTAAGTGCCATGGACACTGACGTTACTGCCTTTATATTTGCCAGAACACCTACCACCATGATAAAAAATAGAAAAAAAAATATTCAAAGTCTTATATCCATCTCTCTTGCAGCTGAAAATCTACCAGCAGCATAAGAAGCCAATGAGTATCTATACTTATAAATTACCCTTTTCAAGAAGGAATTGTCCCTAGTGTAATCCTCTTACCTAAAGGTGACAAATCACTTCAGCCAGCAAACTACATACCTATAGCCATCCTGTGTACTCTATTTAAAATACTTGAAAAATATATTCACGTGCAGTTGTCAATTACATAAATGAGAACAAGTTACTTTCAACAACAAGGCATGGGTTTAAGTCAGGACATAGCACAGAATCAGCACTACTAACTTTATTTAGAGCTACATGCCTGGATTACCCAGCACAGGCATGATATTCTTGGTATAAGTGAAACTTGGTTTAAATCCAGCATAAACTACACTGAAATTATTCCACAGGAAATGTGAATTGTTTTAGAAAACCTAGCACTTTTATTCAACAGAGCCCTCCTGTAATGGATGTTTTTGTTCAGCTATGTGAAAATGAAATTTTTGAAATATTAGAATTGAGCCTAATAGTTGTAAAAATATTAAGTTTCACAATATGAGTAAAAAAGAATATGAAACTTTAAGAGGGCTCCAGTCAGATCAAAGTATTATTATAAAACCAGCTGACAAGGGAGGACCCATAGTGATTATGGATAGCAGTTACTACAACACCACCATGTATGATATGTTAAATGATACTGAGACTTATAAGGCCATCAATAATGATGAGTTGAAAGTCTTGATTTCTAGATTAGAATGTGTTTTATATGAATGTTTTTTGAACAATGTAATTGATGTGAATTTGTATAACTACTTTAGAGTGCCTAACCCCCTGATCCCAATTATTTAAGGATTACCAAAGATCCATAAAAATCCAAAATTTCTCCCACTTAGATGAATAGTATCTGGGCAAAACTGGGTGATTGAACCCATGTCGATTTTATAGAGAAGTCTCTTAAACCTATAGTCAATAAAAATGTTTGTATTTTGAGGGAGTCCAAGCAGTTTTTACAGGACCTCTATGACTTTTTGCAAGGTGTAGGAGTCAGTAAAGAATCATTAGTGTTAGTAACCCTAGATGTACACTCTCTATTTACTTCCATACCCAATGATGTGGGAGTGGAAATGCACAGGGAATACTTGATTATGGATGGAACATATGATCATGCACGAAAAGACTTGATTTGTCTCCTGATGGAGTTGGTCTTGAGTAACAATGTTATGTTATTTGACCACAA
Organism: Protopterus annectens; assembly: GCF_019279795.1. Classification (NCBI taxonomy): domain Eukaryota; kingdom Metazoa; phylum Chordata; order Ceratodontiformes; family Protopteridae; genus Protopterus; species Protopterus annectens. Next base: position 630,475,313 of record NC_056733.1, read on the forward strand.
AATATATTTTCAGAAGGATGGGGTAGCCATGGGCACGTCCATTGCCAATAGCTATGCCAACTTGGTCATGGCTACCTGGGAGAAAAGTCAAATCTTGACGTCAAATAAGTGGAAACAAGTAGTGTTTTATAGATGCTTATAGGTTCATAGGTTGGTACTAGGCTATCGGCCCTAGGGCCTATACAAGCCTAACCATAACATTTCCCTGGCTATTTCTTCCCACACTATTTACTTCCCTGGATCCCTGTCTAGCAGGGTGACTGACGTGATCCCCGGGGTGAATTTCCTTTCTCCCATCCAATCGTCAAGGTTCCTTTTGAAGAGGACCAAAGAGGCACTCTACTTGACATGTATGGGCAGTCCATTCCAGAGTCTGAGGAGTCTCTGGGTCAGGAACCTATCCCTCCAGCATGTTTTGTTTATTGTGATGCCAAGGTTTAGATCCCTGGAGCATGTGGCTCCTAGGGATTGGGATTTCTTTAAGTGTAGCATGTCCAACAGCTCCGGGTTTGACATGGATTGTATGTTAAGCAGAGATCGCCTCTGAGTAGACGATATGTGACAGAGTATAGCTGGAGTTTTTTAAGGTGGTCAGCATAGGGCATCTGCTTTAAGCCTGTGATTCTTTTAGTGAGGTATTTCTGCGGCCTTTCCAGTTGTTGCACATGTCTTGAGAGGTACATACCAAATGGGGTGTTGTATTCTATAATGGGTCTAATGAGGGATGAGTACAGTGGGACAATGATCTCCTTTTTTCTGGATGAAAAGCTCTTAGTGATGAGTGTGCCACATAGAAGGATTTCCTGACTGTTGTGGCAATGTGGTTATCGAAGGTGAGACCACTGTCCATCTGTGTCCCTAAGTCTCTTATCACACTTTTGGTGTTTAGTGCACTGCCACCTATGTGGTAATTCATGGGTACATGTTTTTTTCCCAAAGGGGATAACTATACATTTGTTGACAATGAGCTTGAGCCCATGGCTCTGGCACCAAGCATCTATTTCTGTAAGGCCCTTTTGTAGAGTATCCACATAATTTGGGGATTCAGTAATGCCTCCCAGTCATTTGCAAACTTTGTTAGCCAGAGTCCCTTAGTGTTGGCCTGTACTTCAGAGAAGTAGCTTTGTTGATGATCTTTTTATGTTATGAAATGGGATTATGACACACTTAAATATTTTTTGCCAAGAAACTAATAGTAGCACCACCTTTTTGAGGTTTGATTTAAATAGTTAATTCAACAGTATTAATTTCTTGGACGTTAGAGAGTCCAAAGATGTGGAAGGATGTTTTTCCACTAGACTGTATAGAAAAGAGTGCCATAGGAATACCCTATTACACAGAAGAAGCATGCATCCAAAACACATCTTTAGAAATGTAGTAAAAGGCCAAGCCTTAAAGGCCTCTAGACTGACAGCTGATGATGAAGTTTTTCAAAATGAACTGGGGGATTTAGAGAAGAGATTTGTAGAAAGGAGTTACGCAAACACCATTACACATGAGATTTTGGAAAAGACAGTTTTACATGGAGGGGAGATATAAACAAACCTTACTTTTCTAAAAAATGAAGGTGTTCACACAAATGGAAAAGTTGATGGAATTTATTATACGTGTGCCTACACACTACTCAAGTAATGTAAATATAGTGACAGATGTGGTTAAGCAATATTGGCCCATTTTGACCTAAAATCCTGATATTCGATGTATAGTAGGAGATAGACCAAACTTCCTATTTATAAATAAGAAATCTTTAAGGAGACTCTTGTGCTACCCAGGAGGGAAGCGAGAGACATGTTTAACTAATGGGAGGAAAGGAACCTTTCCATGCAACAACTGCAACCATTGCAAATATATTGATTCCAGCAACAGAGTTATACACCCCGATTCAGGGTTGAAATTTAGATTCAACATTGCAGCAGATTAAAATAGCTTTAATGTGGTGTATATGGATGTTTGTAATTGCTGTTCATCTTTCTATGTATGTAAGACAAATAGGAAGTTTAGATTTAGAGTAAGAGAGCATCTCTTAAATATTAGGAATGAGGTCCAAACCAATGCTTTAGCCAAACATGTGTCTAAGTCTGACACTTCACACTCTTTTAGGTTCCTTATAGTTGAGAAAGTTACTGAAAGTGAGAGAGGGGGAGATGTAGTCAACCATACAGAGACCTCAGAGAGTAGGTGAATCATTACATTACGGCCAGACAGGGACAGAGGGCTGAATGATAGAATACCAATTAAGCCCATTTTGAAGAACAGAAGCCTCTTTAAGTAGTTATGCTAATATAATATAAAATATTATTCTTATTTAAATATTTTATTATGTTTTTAGGGTTATATTTATATGTAAATGTTTTATACAGAAGTAATGTTTTATGTAGAACTGATGTCTTGCTTAGATATTATGTAATATGTTTTCACCAGCCTTGTGGAGGTTAATCTGACAAATTGGATTATTAGAACAATGATGTGATTGGTGATAAAATTATGTTGAGTCAGTATAAATACAATTAAGTTTTTTACTTGTGATATAGGTCTGATGAAGTGGTATATGTTCACTACTGAAAGTGCTTACCGAATAAAACTGTGTTTTTTACACATTGTGCTTCCTTGCTTTTGGTTTGTTGTTGCCTGCTGCTGTGGAATATTTTTAATTTATTTTTATTCAGTGGTCCATTTATACGAGCTGCGACCTTACTTGTGCATACTATACTCTGAAATTATACCCCCCAATCATAATATCTGTAATGACCTTATAAAGAAGAAAGGAGGAGGCATTGCTCTAACATTTCCCTCTACAACAAACCAATACCAACATTCAATTTAACAAAGCTTCTCATTACTTTCCTGAAAAATAAATGAATATGTATTACTGTCCTTTATATACTTCTTGGTAGCAATGCAGTTACACTGGAAGATATTCTGCATTTGCTAGCCATAACAATTCCACAAAAAAAAAACTACTACTAGGTGATGCCAATATCAATTGGTTGGACACAACTTCTAACTCCCCTACATCTAGCATGAACTCATATGGTTTCACAAAACTAATTAATAGTCCCACACATTATAGCAATACATCAAATTTCTTATTAAACTAGATCCCAGTATCACACCCCAGCAGATTCACCACCACGGATACAAAGTCAGACTCTCTCAGTGACTACTTCCCAATTTATACCACCAGACATCTCACATCCAGCTAAACAGCATGTTTATAAAACAACAAGCAACCTGTCCAGGTTTAACTCAGAAATCTTCATTACTACCCTATCATCTATTAACTGGAACATCCTAAAAATCTTCCCCTTAGATGATGCCATAAATGAATTCAGATCAACTTTCCTAAATAGCCTTGTACCCTCTAGAAGGAAAAGACTAAAAACAAATAATGCAATTTGGCTACCCCCCCCCCCAAAAAAAAAAGAGATGAATGCTAATACAAGACAGAGGAAAAGTACAGAGAGAATGGCAAAAATATAAAATACCACAATATCTCAAAAACTTCAGAATGTTATGCAACTGTACTAAAAAAACAAATAAATGAAGAAAAAATATATATTATAACACGTTTCCGAGCAACACTAAACACAACCCTAAAAAAATTCTGGTCAGCCATTAAAGAAGTCGTATGTCCTGGCCATAAATTCAACCTTAACTCCTCTCAAAAACTCACCACTTGAAACTGCAAAATAATTAAACTCTTATTTCGTATATAGTATAGCATCCCTAACCAAGGATTCCATAGCATCTAATCCCAACCCTGTCCAACAGCCATGTGTCACTATGTCTGCTTACACCTTCAAACCCATGCCCACATCCTAAATAAAACTACTCTTAGACAAAGTCAAACCATGTTCTACTTCAGCTGATTACCTTCCAAGTGAGTACCTTACAAATAGCATTGCATGTCCTGTCTCAAGTGGGGAGCTTAGAGCAGCCTATCTATCCCTGGAGGAGTGTTCCCAGCACAAGAATCTGGTAGTCTATTGGCCGTTTTGGGCCAATTTCTACCTCTTTCAAGTCTCCCTGTATAAAACCCGCTTTGGCGCAGTTTTTGCGCTTGTTACTACTCAGCCAAGCTCCTCGTGGTCCTGCAGAGTGGTGCTAGCAGCAGAGAGGCTAAAAGAGAGACTGCTAACCTGATAAAAGTGTTTTTTTTCCTGCTACTACCTGGGTGACTGTCCAATCTAGCTAAACTGCAAGTATTTCTGCTTCTTGAACTGTTTTAAACTGTTTAAAGTTGTTTTTGCACGTGCACTTTTAAAGTTTGTCCTGTTTGTTGCATTTACCTGTTGAGGTTACACACTCAAGTGCGCTAGCCTTTGTTACATATTTATTGCATTTTCCTGCTGTTTGTTGCAAAAAAGAAAAAAAAAAAATGATCCTTGTTTCCCGTCTTTCCTGACCTAGAGTAGTCCAAATACAGGCTTTGCTGTATTCTGGACTTTTGGAAAGTTCCTGTGTCGCCCATTTCCTTTCTTGGATAAAGGGAGGCTTCTTTGTTCACCAGTGGCAGTGGGGAGCTTAGAGCAGCCTATCTATCCCTGGAGGAGTGTTCCCAGCACAAGAATCTGGTAGTCTATTGGCCGTTTTGGGCCAATTTCTAGCTCTTTCAAGTCCCCCTGTATAAAACCCGCTTTGGCGTGGCTTTGCACGATTTTGCGCATAGTGCAGCATCAGGCAGCTCCGCTTAATTGGGTTTAAACAATTCTCGGCTCCACAAAGTCTGCTTTTCACTTTTTCCCTTAGAACTGACCTAGTCCTCATAATAAACACCCTATTCCTACTCTAAAGCCTGGCACTTGCTCACTAAAGCAATTATATAAGTCAGCACTAAAAAATTAAAAGCACTACACCCTCACAAACTCCCCTTGAGAACCTTGTTCCCCATTGGCCCTTTATTTTCAATTATAAAGGAATTCCCAATACTATTCTAGCATGTCCAAAGGTCAGTTGTCAATCTCCTCTCCGGTCCAGCTGGTGAATCTGGGAATCTTGAGGCAATGTTACAACTGCCTCATGTACACAGACAACCCTCTTCTCCTCCCAACAAATTCCAACACATGTGAGAGATGCAACCATATAGCCAAACTGGAGGCTAAGCTCTCTCAACTCAGTACTGGCGTAACCAGTCAGGAGGAGAAGGAAACCACACTCACTACAATTCCAGTCTCACATAGACCTACCATGACAGCAAACCAAACACATAAACATACAAAAACATACTCGGAGGCTCTAAATAAAAATATGCCTAAGCAGCAGAGACCTCCAAAGCAGACAACCAAGCAACTGCTACCCCAAAACACGTGCAACACATAGCTCTCAAAGCCAGTGTGCCGAACATTCACAGCCCTTAAGGCTAAACAACATACCTGATACACTTGTAATAGGTGACTCTGTCGTCAGGCACACTGACGTCCTGCTCACCAGGCTGAACAAGGAGAAGGTCACGGTGAGCTGCCTGTCGGGCGCTAGGATCCGCCACATAACACAAGCACTCAGGTCACTCCAAGGCAAGTACAAATATGACTCAGTCATTGTCCATGCTGGTGTGAATGACCTGAGACGTACCTCCCTGGACTACATGAAAAGAGACATAGAGGAGCTCTCTGAGCATGTAGCCCAGGCCGGTATGACCCTGACCTTGAGTAGCATCTTACCCTCACCAAGAATGATGCCACAATATGAAGACAAGATGATCAATTTCAACAATTGGCTTAAGTATTGGTGTCATTCAAAGGGGATCCAATGCTCCAATGCCTGTCAGCCTGGGATGACATGCTCGACAAGCCACGATGCTTTGCTAGGGACGGCTTGCACCTGTCACCCCTGGGCTTTTGGATATTGGCAAAGGCTCTTGCCACCCCCATAGTGCCTTTTTTAGGCAAGGCTCAAAAGACAAACTCACCTCCATAGGTATCACAAGGGATAAGAAACTAAGAGTAATGCTACTCAATGCCAGAAGTCTAAACCTCAAGATGCACGCACTCAAAACTCTCCTTAGCATGGAGAACATTGATATCTGTGCAGTAACAGAAACCTCCCGAGAGCACCCCAGCACTACCAGGTTATACCTCATACCATGCTTTTCGGCCCCAAAACTTGGACCAAACCACAAAAGGAGGGGGAGTATCAATATTTGTCAAAGTTACCCACACCTCCAGGTTGGTGGCAAAGCAAGAAGCATCAGAGACTATCCATGTGCAACTAACAGTGGGTAAAACTGCCTTCCGGTTTATAACCTGCTACAGACCACCCTCCCAAACCCAGGAACCCCACTTGGCCTTCCTGAGAACACTGGAAAATATGAAGGTCTCTCCAAACACCATTATACTGGATGACTTCAACTACCCAAACATAGACTGGGAGCATTACTCTAGCTCCATCACCCTAGCCCAAAGGTTCCTAGAATTTATAAACTCAAATGCTATGGAACAACTTGTTACCACTCCCACAAGAGGGGGAAAACATACTGGACCTGATCATCACCAACATGGGAGCTCTATGCTCCAGACCAGAAGTGTATCCCTCACTGGTAAGATCAGACCATAAACTAATCTCACTGGATATTCACATCCCGACCCAACCCCCTGCCCAGAAAACCACACTCCTCAAAACTGAGGTGGAATCCTTCAAAGCCCCCGGGCCTGTGGAAAATACGGCCCAGACCACAGAATCCTTTATAAACGCATTCTATGAACACCTTCAGGAATGCATGGATCATGCAATCCCAAATAAAACCAAGACCCAATCCTCCAAAGGCAGGCGTCCTGTCTGATGGACCCCAGCCATAAACAAACTGTACAATAGAAGGAGGAAGCTACTACATGATAGAGCAAAATCCAAAAAAGGGAAGGCATATCTGATCAGTATTAGCAAAAATCTATGGGCACTCATAAAATCGTCTAAGGCCAGCTTTGAGAGAAAAATTGCACAGGACACTAAGGATAATCACAAGGCTTTCTTTAGTTATGTTAGGAACCTGGGTGGGAATTCCCAGATATGCTCAGAATTAGTCCAAAATGACAAAAAATACACCGAACCCACAGACATTGCCAACATCCTAGCTGACAGGTTCAGCGCAAACTTCTCCCCACCAAAAGGGCAAATATCTATCCCAGCAGAGTGCTGCCCCCTTGACATCTCAGATGCTCAGGTAAGAGCCGCCCTCTCCAAAGCAAAATACACAGCATCAATGGGACCAGACGGTGTCCTGGGCTGCGTCCTACATGAACTCCAAGAAGAGCTAAACCCAAACATAAAAACTACTGTTCAATCTCAGCCTTACTACAGGATATGTACCCAAAGAGTGGCGTACAGCAACAGTGGTCCCTCTCCACAAAGGTGGTGCCTCAACGGATCCTGGAAACTATCGCCCCATAAGCCTAACTAGCTTGGTCTGCAAAGCTATGGAAAGGATCATCATGGACCTCATAAATAAAGATATTGAGGACCTACAGACACTGGATCCTACCCAGTTCAGCTTTGTTAAGGGCAGATCCTGCCTCCTAAACCTGGTCGATTTCTTTGAAACAGTCACCAAGGCCATTGACGAGGGGAAGGTGGTCCGCACAGCCTACCTGGACCTCGCAAAAGCCTTTGATACAATACCCCACTCGGGCATTATAGATAAACTCACCAGCTTAAATATAAACCCCTATGTCACTAGATGGGTTGCAAACTGGCTCAAGGACAGAACCCACATTGTTAGAATTGCTGGAGCCATGTCAGACTCCAAACCAGTTACAAGTGGCGTCCCACAAGGCTCAGTCCTGGGACCTCTCTTGTTCGGTATATATTTCTCGGAGGTACAGGCCAACACAGAAGGACTGTGGCTGACCAAGTTCGCAGATGACTGCAAACTAGGCGCCATAATCGACTCTCCAGCCGACACAAGCATCCTACAAAAGGGCCTCATAGAAACAGACAACTGGTGCCAGAGCCATGGCTTCAAGCTAAACACCAAAAAGTGTATAGTCATCCCCTTTGGCAAAAACAAAGTGCCCACAAATTACCACATAGGTGGTAATCCACTAAGTACGGAAGAAGTAATTAGGGACCTGGGGACCCAAGTTGATAGCAATCTCTCATTTGAAAACCACGTGGCCAAAGTGGTTAGAAAAACATTTTATATAGCCCACCTAATCATGAAGGGATTCACATCTAGGTCAGGGGAGTTCATTGTGCCTCTTTACTCATCCCTCATCAGGCCCATAATTGAGTAGAATGTCCCTTTTGGGATGTACCTTACCAGACACCTGCAGCAACTGGAAAGACCCCAAAAGTACCTCACCAAGAGGATCAAAGGGCTCAAACAGATGCCATATGCTGCCCAGCTAAAGAAACTCCAGCTCTACTCAGTGGCATACCGTCTGCTCAGAGGCGTTCTGTGCCTGATGTATAAAGCCATGTCCAACCCGGAATTAATGGACATGCTGCACCTCAGAAAATCCAAATCCCATCGAGCTATGTGCTCGAGAGACTTGAACCTCAGCACTGAAATAAATAGGACATGCTGGAGGGACAGATTCATAACCCAGAGGCTCCCTTCACTCTGGAATAAAATCCCATTCCAGGTTAGGCAGAGATCCTCATTGACTCTCTTCAAGAGGAATCTTGATGAGTGGATGGGAGATCGTAGGTTTACCCTGGGTATCACTTCTGTGTCACTGTTAGACAGAGGCACAGTATACTAACCTCGAAAAAGGGCATAGCAAAAATTCATTTAAAATGGGTGGCGAAAGCCAAACACACTCTGGCTAGGCTTATAAATGCCCTAGGGCAGATAGCCTAGTATCAACCTATGAACCTATAAATCCAAGAAGCTCACACTCCCTCTCTCTCTGGAAAAAAAAAATCACACATTATCCCTCTACATAAAGGAGGAAATGCAACAGATATCACTAATTTTAAACTTATAGAAATTCTTATTCCTTTGTCTCCAAATATTTGAAAATGTATTCAAAAACAATTTGCTGAACTATCTCTTGCAGGAATAATTCCTGTCCTCCACGGAATGCGCCCCCCCCCCACAGTACTAGCACTGCACTACTAACCTTTGTAGATACTGTCAATAAAGGCAGAGATAACAACAAACCAGTCTCCTCAAAAGCCTTTGACACAGTTTGTCAGACTAAACTTCTGCTTCAAATGTCCTCACAAGGTCTATCTCAGCCCACCCTTCTATTGTTCAAAAGCCACTTGTCCAATAAGTATGTCAGTAGAAATGCTACAAAAAGTTCACAAAGGCACTTTGGAGGGACAAGAGCCAAAACTGCTCAAATACTACAAAAAGTAAATGGCACTCCTCCTTCTCTCCATACCTCCCAGTCACCACCAAGGTTCCACAAGGCTCTATCCTTGGTCCTCTTCTCTTTAACATTCTCACTAACACTCTCCACACATCCATATAACAAGCCTCCCTAATACAATGTGTAGATGTCTCCATACTCATATGCATGTCAGAAAAACTGGCACATCTCCAAAATATTACTCAGGAAGCTTTAACAGCTACTGACGCATGATTTTGTAACTCACAACTCATGTTCAACTCCTAAAAAAAACTAATTTTTTTCTCCTCAAATTTCTCTCTCATGAAAAAACTAAATTTAAAATCATCTTTCTTAACAATGCAACAACTGAAGTCACGTCTCATAGCAAATAATTAGGGATGATAGTGGATGATAATCTTAAATTTGACCTGCATATACAAAATTGCATAACAAATCACCAAAAACTAGGGATGCATTACAGAGCCAAAACCTTGCTTACCATTGCAGCTAAAATCACACTTGCCACTACTTACTTCCTCTCTTTACTACTGCATGGCACACCCACCTTTACTAAACTTCAGGCATCACAAAAATAAAAACTTGAACAGTGTTATAATAAAATGGCTAAATTTGCAGCAAACACCCCTTTTCAGAATCCACCACTATATAGCACTAAAAAGCCTAAATTTTATTTACTTATTTAAATAGATTAGAACTACCCCATCAAGTAGCACATATAATATATGCATCTTCTTACCACCTATGAAAATTATCCAGCATCCATCTGCGTGTCCAGCACAAAATACCATTCTACACTATTATGTTCCCTATCAGTCATTACAATTCAATGATCACACACTCCTCTCATTCCACAAACCCATGAAATCTGCTGGGCATGGTCTGCAGTCATACAATGTTGCTAAGGCCTGGAACTTCTTATCTGTTTCTATTAAGTAAAAACCCTCATTCCACTCCTTTAAAACCATTCTGAAAGCCTTCCTAGGCAAAATGTGGCTCTGTTCTTGCTCATCCCAAGGATAAATTATATCTCTAAATATGAACAAGTACTTATTCATATCTTAAACCTCCCTACTCTCCCTTCTTCATTCACCTCCTCTCCCCGATACTCTTTCTAAATTTGCCATAACCCTGTTTTTCTCTCACTTCATTTAGCAATTCCTATTTGTGTTATAGTAACTTACCTTTAATTTCTTGATAAAGTAGCTAAAAATTCTTCTAAATACTAAATCATTGTCATATAAGTTGTACCTATTTTAACCAATGTTGTCACATTATGTATAATTTGGTATAATTATTTCAACTGCAGAAGTTTTTGTATTACTTTTGAAGACTGTAAAATAATTTTTATTAAAATGTTTTTGTAATATTTTTGAGCTTTTCTCCCTGGGCCTCCACTGAAAATGGACAACTACCCAGCTAGACTTTCCCAGTAATCAAATATCAATAAATAAATAGGTACTTTTCCATTAACGGGGCATCAGCTGTTTTGGCCTCATTAGCGGTTTTTTCGTAAGGGAAGTTGTCCTTCATTGCCAATATTTGCAAAAATATCCAGTATCAAATGAATCAACAGAACTGCAAGTGAAATAGCATACAATTATTGAGAATTCTGGGTTTTAAGTTTTGTTTATGTCCCTGTTTCTTCCAGTAAGAGGTTGACAGCTGTAGTTTTCTTTTATATTCCTTTCAGATGCTATGATTTAGCTCAGTAATACAATCTTTGGCTTCCGGTTTAGCCTTCCACAGCCTACAAATATAATTTATCTTCGCAAAAAATTAATATATATTGGCACGATGACATAGCTGTCAAGTTGTTATCACCAAAACGGGATGCACTACATCCCACGACGTGGAAAAAAAAAGCTATGGGCAAAAAGCGGCACACTTTTAAAAATGTTATCGGGGCAACAAGTACTTCATGATTTGGTCTCGTTTTCAGAGGACAGTCTCGGACTAACTCAATGGAAATGAAAAGTGATGTTCATCTGCCAAATGGGAAAGAAATGAAGCAGCGTGGGAGTGCCTAAACGTATTACAATTGGAAACAAAGTGCAGCAATTCAAGTATAAAGAAAATGTTAACAGTTCATAAAGGGAAATAATTACAGCTCATTTGTTCACACACTCACATGCACACTCACTGCTAGGCATGTTGAAAAGCCAGCGCATTATAGGAATATGTTAATTAAAGACCACTACAGTCTATTTATTTTTTGGGGGAGGGTGGCGTTTGACTGTTGAGACTCTGGTTTACATAAAAAAAAAGATATGTGTGAGCATTTTTTTATTCTGCAGTTCAGCCGGTTTCAAAGCGTGACCATGGCATTTACCTTCCATTTCACACAATCTGATTAACGTGTGTCCCATGTACATATACCTCTGAACTCTCTCTTGATTTCGGCTCAAACCCCTCCTCATTCCCTACAACTGGCAGTTTTAGGAGAAGAGTGTTGTCTATCACATTTCATAAATAACGGCAATCATTTTAGTTATACACTTGCTTTTTCTCCGAATAATGCATGCTAATTCACTTCCTATTAAACCCTGCTAGCCTGCATTATTCCGAGTAAGACAAGTTTGTTAGTCAAATGATTGTCGTTATTTATTAAATGTGATCGACCACACTTAATAAATTTGACATGAAAATAAGTGTGTAGTACCCACTTCAGCAACAGCTGAATGATCAATGTTATCATGAGCTCTAGGATTCCAAGCGCTCATTATGACTGTTGCCCCGATAATGGAAAAGTACCAATAAATAAATACAATAAATATTCATGACAAATGAAAGCAAGGCAAAACAGTTGCATGCCTATTTTTAGATCTTTCCAAAACATTTTATACAGTTTTGCATCCTGTGCTATTGGACTGAAGGAAATGGGCCTCACAAACAATACAACCAACTGGTTTAGAAGTTACCTCACCCACCGAACACATTATATACACTGGGCTGATAACCTGTCAACTCTACAACAATTACAGTAGGAGTTTTAAAAACAAGGTTCAGTGTTAGAACCTTTATTCTGTATAAATAAAATGCATAATGTGTCTCACCCCATAAAACTAATCCAACAGGCCTAATTCCAATAAACTTGTTCTCAGTGTAAATAACCACTTACGCTGTGAGCAGGTTTATTGGAATCTGGCCCCTGGTGTAAGCCTGTTTATACACAGGCCCTACACCAAAGTAAGTAACTTTACATGAAAGTAAGTCACAGAATCGACAGAATTTCACTTTGAGCAACTCTTTTGGAATCCCGCTCATTATGTAGATGACTCAGTGTTAAGATGTGCTGCTTCTTCAATCAAACAGCTCCAAGATGACCTGCAACCTTCCTGTGCAAAAACTGAAAACTGGTTGGACCAGTCTAAGCTACTTTTGAATCCAAATTAAACTATTAGTATTTTCACCTGCAATCCAACAATCAAACTATAGTGAGTTAACCATGTTTTCATTCAATAATAATAAAACTGGGTTATTACAAAATACAAAATACAAATACTAAGAGTAATGATAAGCCCAAAACTTAGATTTGATCAGCACATCCAATAAGCAGTTCAAAAAACTAACCATGAACAATTAGTTCTCTATAAAAGTGAAACCATTCTTAACATTCTGGAATATACACATATGTCAGAAAGTCAGACCTAACAGCTTCCTCGTCTCTTGTATGCCTCATCAATTTTCATTTACTTATAGTCCTTAGTTAGGCTGGAAACAGTGAATTGTTTAAATCAATACTATATTATAATGCAAAAAAATCCACAATTATGTATATTTTTTTATTTTTTACAAAATAAAAAATCACATCTGGGAAACTGCATTAGTTTTGTTTATGGCAAAAAATTCCTTCCTGAGTGCTGTTTAATAAGATAGCTACAGAAAATGAACACATGACTTTCCCAGATGTGATATCGTTTGTAAAAAATTTTAAAAATATATAATTGTGGATTTTTTTTGCATTATAATATAGTATTGATTTAAACAATTCACTGTTACCAGCTAATTAACTAAGGACTATAGGTAAGTGAAAATTAATGAGGCATACAGGAGATGAGGAAGCTGTTAGGTCTGACTTTTTGACAAATGTGCATATTCTAGAATGTTAAGAATGGATGACTTTTTTTTTCCATTCAAAACTTATGTTCAAGCTTGGCTAGACCTATAAAATAAAACTGTTAGGCTTACCTTCTACCCTCATAAACCAACATACTTTTGTACTGCCCTTTCAGGCTTTACTTGGCAAAATGTAAGTACTTACCTCTCTGCCACAAATGTTCTCTTTCCTCTATATCTCACTAAAATGCATTGATCTCATTTCTGCCCTGAAATGGTATATCTCACCAAGGACCCTCCACTCTTCCAATAGCAACTTAATAGTTCTCATCTTTGCTCATAACAGATCAGAAGTCAGCTTTCTTGTTTATAGTCCCCAAATTATAGACCGTGCTCCCTCTTGAAAGAGATAACTAATTTCTCTCTCTCTCTGGTTCTTCAAACAAGCAGTAAGATGTCAGCAAAGGCAACGCTTATGTCTGTCTTCCTCACCTTCCTGCTTGTCTTCTAAACCCCATGCCTTACTGAATGCTGAACTGAGTGAGCAAGTCTAGACAATCATCTCAATAGCCCCACCTTTCCTCCGTATTTAACTAGTATTTTCAACTCCACATATTCCGAACCATTAAAACCTCTCCCCTATCCAGCTTCTTGTTGATCTACTCCAGTGCTTCTAGTGGACTTATTACCGCTCATCTTAAAACGTTAAAGTTTCACATTTTTGTTAATTTTCCTCTCATGTTTATAATGATGTATATCTCTCCTGTTACAAATTACTAAAATTCATGCTACGTGTGTTCATTCATGCAAATGTATATATACTGCACAAGTGAATGTGGGTAACTTGGCTAACTTTAGTTTTAGTATACTTTTGTTCATTTATGATGAGTGTTCAAATACTGGAACTACCGGGGAAAGAGAACTTAGATATGCAATTCACAGAGAAACAATGGGAGGACATATGTGTGCCTCACAAGTATGCAACTAAAGATAGAAGATTTAGGATTTTTGCCAGGAAGTCTTTGCATGGATACTTTTCTATCCCAAGCAGATTCCAAAGAATCTTTCCACAGGTAGACGGCAAATGTTGGCGGTGTGACGGGGAAGAAAGAGGTAACTAGGAACATATGTTTTGGGAGTGTAATGAGTTGGAAGACTTTAAAAATTCCCTACAGAGTCCTATCAGGAATACTGGGCAAGCAAATAAGTGTAACCAAGGAAATTTACTTACTTATTTATTTATTTATTTATTTATTTATTTTATCTGAGATACAGGGTTTGAATTGCCTAGACATAGTAAGGCCATATTTAAGTTTAATTCTGGTGACTGCCAAAAAGCAATGGACATTTTAAATCTAAAACAATTATACTTTAAGAAACGAATACTGTAACAAAAATAAAAGAACAGGAAGTGGCATCTTTAAAAAAGGGGAGGAGTAAATTACATAGAAGACAGTGAAATTGTGGGACTAATACACGCAGAAAAATGTTTTGGAGGAGGAATGAGGTTTAAAAGAATGTAGGAATTGAATAATTTATGTAATTTTTCTTAGATTTTAGGATATTTATGATGTACAATGTTTGTAAATGTGAACTTGTTAATATTGTCTGATCACTTTTATATAAGTGTAAGTTTGCCTCTGTCACAAGTGATAACTCAATACAGGTATTTTAACAAAAATATACATAATTACTGAAATGTTGTTGTGTCTTTCGGTTAGGGGTCGCCACAGCGGAACTCCGGTCTGCTAATAATTGGCAGTAGATTTTTACGTGCTGAGTTGCCAGCTTTGACGCACAACCTTCAACGAAGGTACGCCCATTCACGCATGTCTCCACACAGAAGACGCTCTAGCTGAGAATCGAACAGGACAATGTCTTAGTGTGAGGCGACAATGCTACCGCAGCACCACCACTGCAGTATACATAATTACTGAAATATTTCAGTAGTTATACATAATTACTGAAATACTAATTTATATTTACTGTACTGGAGCTGTTCTCCTTGGGATGCCACTGAAAATACACCAATTTCAACTGACTTTTTTCCAGTTAAAAATACAGGCACTCTCGGTAGATGTTGAAATATTAGTACTATCAGTATATGTTAATGAAAACCTGGACATAGCCACTACTTGTTAAAATATTGAAAATATCTTCCATCCATCCATTTTCTAATAGCACACTTTATCATTTACAAGGTTGTGGGAGCACAGAAGCCTATCCTGGCAACCAATGACCACAAGCTTTTAAAGTTTGTCCCATTAAAGGTTAAATAAAATAACAGGAAAAAAGAGAACTTCAAGGATAAAGTGCCTCACGAAGTAGAAATATCAATCCAAAGGAAAAAAGCACAAAGTGAGGCTCACCACGACAATCGAAGCAGACCATTTAATTATTTTATTCCAGAAATCACAATGTAGTAAGCGCTTTCACATCTCAGAAGACACTTCATCAGACTTTGAAACTAGCTGTTAAAAAACATTAAATACTACTTGTAAAAAAAACAACCAATGAAACATAAATATCAATTAAGATTCTCATTTACAATCTAAAGCTACAAATTCAAGAGTACTACCAACATCAAACATATGTATATATAATTTTCTGTAGTATAGCATTTATATGCAAAAACAATTTATAAAAACAGTAAAATATAAAACATATTCACATATAAAAGTCCTAAGTGTTACATGAAAAGTGTTCTATAACTCTGTATAAAAACTATCTAAAAATGCAAATGTTTCAATGCATTGACAGACCAAATAAATATAGAGGTGCATAACCAAGATATTAATGGGGCAATGCACGGTCTGCTAGAAAGGGCCTCAAAGAGACCCTTTCATTCAGACCGTGGCCTTTATTAGCTTGTAGTCTGATAATCCTTTTGCCCTCTTGTTTTTCAGTATGCTGTTCAATACTATCTCTAACACCATAAAAACAAACCTATGTGTAGTATCAGTTTGTACCACATGCTTTGCAAGTGCATTGGTTTCATCCATTTTATTTATTGTGTATATATGTTCTCTCACTCTCTCTCTGAGGATCCTATTCATCTTGCCTATGTAAAAACATTTACATTTTTGACACACTGCTAAGTAAACTAGATTTCTAGATTTACAGTCACTATACTGACTAACAGTGTATCGTTGGGAGGTATCTAGATGTATAAACATATTACTAATAGACATATATGTACATTGGTTGCAGTTTCGACATGGGAAAGTCCCTTTCCTCATGGAATTAATATCCTTCTTTTTATTGTTTGCTTCATAACAAAGTAATCTTTTTAAGGACTTAGTGTTCTTGTAACACATCCCTGGTTTTTCACCTACTATATCCCTTATTTTATCATCCAATACTAGGATATTCCAGTTCTTATTGACTATCTCTAGAATTTTCTTGTTATTATTAGTATAAGGAATGGTTACTCTGTGTACATCTTGTTGGGGTACCCTATTAAACCTCGGGGTTGATGTTATGTTGTCTCTCTTAATAAACGGTTTCCCTGCCTCTAGTCTATCAAGTTCTTGCATAACTTCTAAATCTCATGGATGATAACCTCTGTCTTGAAAATCCTTCCTCAAACCATCTAATTTATCTTTTAAAATATTGTCATTGCTAGTGAGCCTAGAAGTTCTTAATGTTTGACTCTTCACTATATTCTTATAGATATGTGTTGGATACATGCTGTTGCAATGCAATAAAGCATTCCTCCTACACTCTTTCCTAAAGATCTCTGTATGTAAACTGTCATCATCTTTAGTTAACTGTACATCTAATAATCTATCTGATATTTGGACCACTTTGCTGTAAAGTGTAGGAACTGTGTTGTTCCATTAATGTTTAATTAGTTATTTTTTTACAAATAGTATTTAAATGGTTTTTAACAGCTAGTTTCAAAGTCTGATGAAGCGTCTTCTGAGATGTGAAAGAGCTTAATACACTGTGATTTCTGGAATAAAAGAATTAAACGGTTCATAGGTTCATAGGTTCATACTAGGCTATCTGCCCAAGGGCATTTATAAGCCTAGCCCATAGTTATGTGGCTTTCGCCACCCCTTTAGTTTGAATAAAAACTATGCCTATCATTTTGCTGTGCCTCTGTCAAGCAGTGACACTGAAGTAATCCCTGGGGTATATCTGCGATCTCCCATCCATTGGTCAAGATTCCTCTTGAACAAGGCCAGCGAGGTGCTCTGCCTCACATGTACCGGGATTTTGTTCCACAGCATAGGGAGTCTCTGGGTGATGAATCTGTCCCTCCAGCACATTCTATTTATAACCGTGTCAAGGTTTAAGTCTCCCGCCCTTGTGGTTCTGAGGGATCTAGATTTTTTGAGGTGAAGCATTTTCATCAAATCTGGGTTTGACATGGCCTTATATGTCAGGCACAGGTCACCTCTGAGCAAGTGGTATGAGACTGAATAGAGCTGGAGTTCTTTCAGTCGGGCAGCATAAGACATATTTTTGAGACCCTTTATCCTTTTGGTGAGGAACTTTTGGGGCCTTTCAAGCTGCAGCAGGTGTCTGGTCAGATACATTCCGAACGGGGCATTGTACTCAATCATAGGTCTAATGAGTAATGAGTACAGGGGTACGATGACTTCCCTTGATCTAGATGTGAATCCCTTCATGATCAGGTGGGCGATATAGAAGGTTTTCCTAACTACTTTAGCAACATGAGTGTCAAGCGAAGGCTACTGTCAACTTGGGTCCCCAAATCCCTGATGACTTTTTCTGTGCTCAGTGGATTGCCACCTATATGGTAGCTAGGGGTAACCTTGTTTTTCCCGAAGGGTATGACTATGCATTTTTGGCGTTTAACTTCAGGCCATGGCTCTGGCACCAGTTATCCATTTCTGTGAGGCCCTTCTGGAGGATATCTGTGTCAGATGTGTTTTCGACTATGGCGCCCAGTTTGCAGTCATCTGCAAACTTTGTCAGCCATAACCCTCCTGTGTTTGCTTGTACTTCAGAAAAGTAGATGCCGGACAAGAGTGGACCCAGGACTGAGCCCTGTGGGACACCACTTGTGACAGGCTTTGAGTCTGACATGGCTCCAGCAACTCTGACCCTGTGGGTTCTGTCACTTAGCCAGTTTGCAACCCATCTTGTGATGTATGGGTTTACATTCAAGCTGATGAGTTTTTCGATGATACCTGAGTGGGGTATTGTGTCGAAGGCCTTTGCCAGGTCGAGGTAGGCCTTGGTGACTGTCTCGAAAAAGTCAACCAAGTTTAAGAGGCAGGATCTGCCTTTGACAAAGCCAAACTGGGTTGGATCCAAAGTCTGCAAGTTCCCTATGTCTTTATTTATGAGTTACATTATGATCCTCTCCATGGCTTTGCAGATAAGGCTTGTCAAGCTAATGGGGCGGTAATTTCCAGGGTCTGTGGAGGCACCGCCCTTATGAAGTGGGACCACAGTCGCCGTGCGCCACTCCTTGGGTACGTATCCTGAGGTGAGGCTAAGATTAAACAGCTGTCCTAACTGTGGGTTTAATTCCTCGTTGAGTTTGTGAAGCACACAGCTGGGGACACCATCCGGTCCCATGGATGCTGTGTTTTTTGCCTTAGTGAGGGCAGTTCTCACCTGGGCGTTGGAGATGTTTGGGGGACTACAATCCTCTGGAATAGATATCTCTCCTTTTGGGGAGGAGGGGGGGGGAGAAGTTTGCACTGAACCTGTCAGCCAGTATGTTGGCAATTTGTGTAGGTTCAGTAATTTTCACATCATTTTGAACTAATTCTGAGCATATCTGGGAGTTTCCTCCTAGGTTTCTAACATAGCTAAAGAAGGCCTTATGATTGTCTTTAGAGTGCTTGGCGATTTTTCTCTCAAAATTTGCCTTGGATGATTTTATGAGAGCTCTTAGTTTTTTACTTATAATGATCAAAGGTGTCTTACCTTTCAAGGATTTTGCTCTATCTTGTAGTAGCTTCCTCCTTTTGTTGTAGAGCTTGTTTATGGCTGGGGTCCACCAGACTGGGCGCTTGCCTTTGGTACAGACAGTCTTAGTTTTGTTTGGGATTGCCTGATCCATGCAGTCCTGTAGGTGCTGGTAGAAGGCATTTGTAAGTGATTCAGCGGTTTGAGTAATGTTTACCACTGGCTCAGGGGCCTTAAAGGAGACCACACTAGTTTTTAGAAGTGTGAAATCGGCTTTTGAGAAGTTTTTCACTGTGGTCTTTTTTGTTTCAGGTGGGGGCGGGATGAGGACCTCCAGTGAGATTAGTTTATGATCTGATCTCACCAGTGAGGGGTATACTTCTCGTGTTGAACAATTTGATCCCATGTTCGTGATGATGAGATCAAGTATGTTTTCTCCTCTTGTGGGGATGGTGACTAGTTGTTCCATGGCATTTGAGTTTATGAACTCCAGGAATCTTTGGGTTAGAGTGTTCGGGCTTGAGTAGTGTTCCCAGTCTATATTAGGGTAGTTGAAGTCACCTAATATGATGGTGTTTGGAGATACATTTATCCCCTCCAATGTTTTCAGGAAGGCCATGTGAGGTTCCTGAGTTTGAGAGGGTGGCCTGTAACATGCTACAAATTGCAGAGCAGTCTTGCCTATGGTTAATTGCACCTGGATGGTCTCTGATGCATCGCGTTGCCACCAACCTTGAGGTGTGGGTGTCCTTTATGAATATGGACACCCCTCCTTTCTTGGTGTTGTCCAGATTTTGGGGCGGGCATGATATGAGTTGAAACCTGTTAGTGCTGGGGTGCTCTCAGGAGCCTTGAACCAGGTTTCTGTCACAGCACAGACATCGATGTTCTCCATATTGAGAAGGGCCTCGAGTGCGTGCATCTTGAGATTGAGACTTCTGGCATTGAGCAGCATTACCCTTAGTTTTTTCCTTTTGGTGTTCTAGGGTGGTAGGTTTAGAATTTGAGCCTTGCCTAAAAAGGCACTATGGGGTGGCAAAGCCTTTGCCAATATCCGAAGCCCAGGGTGACAGGTGCAAGCCGTCCCTTGCGGCAGCGTGGCTTGTCCAGCATGTCATCCCAGGCAGACAGACATTGGATCCCCTTTGAATGACACCAGAATTTAAGCCAATTATTAAAGCTGATCATCTTATCACTGTATTGTGGCATCATTCTAGGTGAAGGTAGGATACTGCTCAAGGTCAGGGTCATACCTGCCTGGGCTACATAATCAGAGAGCTCCTCGATGTCCCTTTTCATGTAGTCCAAGGAGGTACGTCTCAGGTTGTTGACACCAGCGTGGACAATGACTGAGTCATACTTGTACCTGCTGTTGAGAGACCTGAGTGCTTGCGTTATGTGGCGGATTCTAGCGCCCGACAGGCAGCTTACTGTGACCTTCTCCTTACTCAGTCTGGTGAGCGGGCGTCAGTGTGTCTGACTATGGAATCACCAATGACAAGTGTGTCTGGCATTTTGTTTGGCCTTAAGGGCTGTGACTGTTTGACACTCTGACTGTGTGGTCTATGTGTTGCATGTGTTGGGTCGTGAGGTGGTAGTTGTTTGGGTGTCTGCTTTGGTGGCCTCTGCTGTTTTGGTAAATTTTTGATCAGAGCCTCCAGTATGTCTTTGTGTGAGTATGTGTATGATTTGAAGTTGTGATGGTACCATGTGTGACTGGGTATGTATTGTGTGTGGTTACCTTCTCCTCCTGTCTGGTCTTGCCAGTCCTATGTTGAGAGAGCTCAGCCTCCAGTTTGGCCGTATAGTTGCATCTCTCGCATGTATTTGTGTTTTGTGGGAGAAGGAGAGGATTGTCTGTGTACATGAGGCAATTGTAACATTGCCTCAATATTCCCAGGTTCACCAGTTGAGCTGGAGAGGACACTAGCAACTGATCCCTCGACATACTAGAAGTAGTAGATAAAGAGACTTTCAAAGGACTCTGGGGGAAGTGGGTTTTAGGCTGGTGAGGTACTATCTATAATAAGAGTGCTTTATCAAGGTGCAAGTACTGTAGAAGTAAGTGCTAGGCTTTACAGATAGAGAATAGTCTACTTGGGAATCAAGTAGAGATGAACTTTTCAGTTATAGGATATGCTGGTTAGATCAGCAGTACAGCTCGAGGAAGGTAGTTCTAAGGGAAAATTTGAAGAGTGGAATTTAGATGGCCCGAATAGTTTAACCTTGTTTAACCGCCGCTGCTCTTGTGTGCAACAGTGGTAACTCCGCGTTAACGCGCGTTTAGCGTGTTTTATAGCAGGGGGCTGAAGGGAGCTAGGAATTGGCCCAAAACGACCAATGGACTACTAGTTTCTGGCTGAAACTTCACCAAATCGGACAAAAAGGCCGCTCAGTGCTTCCCACTCCCACTGGTAAGCAAAGAAACTTCCCCCCTTCCTAATAAGGCAATGGATCAGTAACAGGAACTAAAAACAAAGCCCAGGGATCAGCAACTCTGAAACTGGACTACTCTAGTTCAGTAAGGTGGGAAAACAATAGATTTTTTTGTTTTTTTACAGAGACGAGGAAAAAAACAGACAGTAAATGCTATAAATGCTGTAAATCGGCTAGCGCACTTTAGTGTGTAGCCTACAGAAACAATTTGCAACAATTAGTAACTTAAAGTGCAATAAACAGTGTAAAATGCAGAAATCACTTAAAGTAGCAGTAAAACAGGCAAAATGCAGTCGCTAGCTTAATAACAGTGGGAAAGCCACAAAAAATACTTATTTCTGGTAGAAAGTCACTCTTTTAGCTCTCTGCTGCTTGGATCACTCTGCAGGCCACCACGAGGATCTGTGCTGAGTTGGTACAAGCTGGAAAACGTACGTTTAGCGTGTTTTATAGCAGGGGGCTGAAAGGAGCTAGGAATTGGCCCAAAACGACCAATTGACTACTAGTTTCTGGCTGAAACTTCACCAAATCGGACAAAAAGGCTGCTCAGTGCTTCCCACTCCCACTGGTAAGCAAAGAAACTTCCCTCCTTCCTAATAAGGCAATGGATCAGTAACAGGAACTAAAAACAAAGCCCAGGGATCAGCAACTCTGAAACTGGACTACTCTAGTTCAGTATGGCGGGAAAACAAGAGATTTTTTGTTTTTACATAGACAAGGAAAAAACAGACAGTAAATGCTATAAATGCTGTAAATCGGCTAGCGCACTTTAGTGTGTAGCCTACAGAAACAATTTGCAACAATTAGTAACTTAAAGTGCAATAAACAGTGTAAAATGCAGAAATCACTTAAAGTAGCAGTAAAACAGGCGAAATGCAGTCGCTAGCTTAATAACAGTGGGAAAGCCACAAAAATACTTATATCTGGTAGAAAGTCACTCTTTTAGCTCTCTGCTGCTTGGATCACTCTGCAGGCCACCACGAGGATCTGTCCTGAGTTGGTACAAGCTGGAAAACGCGCATTTAGCGTGTTTTATAGCAGGGGGCTGAAAGGAGCTAGGAAATGGCCCAAAACGACCAATGGACTACTAGTTTCTGGCTGAAACTTCACCAATTTGGACAAAAAGGCTGCTCAGTGCTTCCCACTCCCACTGGTAAGCAAAGAAACTTCCCTCCTTCCTAATAAGGCAATGGATCAGTAACTCTGCTTTGATTGTCGTGGTGAGTCTCACTTTGTGCTTTTTTCCTTTAAATAAAATAACAACCACTTTCGGTAATTGTTAAGTAAAATACAGGTATTGCCATTGCATGTTAAATAAACAGAATCAGTATATCTTAACTAAAGCAACAGGTACTATTAGTGCTTATTAAATGTTGACATTTTCTGTACTTGTAAATGGCCACTTTTAGCATTCTTATACATCTTCATTCACCAGTAATTGCTTTATCCTTTTCAGGGTCATGTGAGAATGGGAGCTCATCTCAACTCACAGACGACACAAAACAGAACATCTGAGCTGGATGGGATACTAATTCATAAAAGGATAAATGTACATACACCATCAAGCAATTTAGGGGCTCACCAGATCTCCTACCTGCATATCTTTTATATTTATGTGTATTTTATTAACCAGGAAAGTTAACTTGGCCCAGAACCATTTTCAGCCAAAACCCAGGCTACAATGGGAAAGATAATACCAAGACCACAAGAGGTTACTAGGCTAATGGCCCTAGAGCCCTTACAAGCCTAACCATATTTATCCTGAGGTTCCCCCAATTGTCGGTGGTTAGGTCAGTGAAGTTTGCAAAGGTAAGGATCTATGGTAGTTAATACTGACTTCCTCTGTCCAGGTAATAAATGCACTTCGCAAAACAAAGAAAAAAAATACTCCCATAAAGACATTTGACAAAGACTGCATGTGCAACAAATAGTCAAGGTGTGACAGTAAATAATTTAAACATTAAACATTTACTAGAATGCATACACTAATAATGCTTAACTATACTATGAAAACTTTATTATAAATAATGAATTGTAGGCACCCATATTGCAAACTCACAGTGCTGTAAGATGTTACTGTTCCCTAACTGAGTAGGAATCAAGAAGTGCATGTTTTTTGGCTTCACAAAAATAAGGGCATGGGGGTAATTACATTTGCATCAATTTTAAATCCTAAAATAGCATGAAAACATACTAAACCATCAACTTTTGGAATGGAACAACTTCTACAGTGGAACCTAATAACTAGTATGGTGAAAAAGATTTAGGACATTTAGAAAGTAAGAAAAAGAAGGTTGATTAAGATAAGGACAATGATATAATACACACATATGCATGCACGCTCCCTGTCTGTGCATATATTTCTGTTATGTCTAGACACACACACACAAACACACACATACACACACATCTATATGTCAGTGTACATGTGACTACTTACAAGAATATCTATTGCATAAGTCTCTCTAGATGTAGCCACACTGTACCACATCCCACATATAGTATTATATATGATACACAAATTTTACACATATACGTACACACACACACACACACACACACACACATATATATATATATATATATATATATATATGTGTGTGTGTGTGTGTGTGTGTGTGTGTGTGTGTGTGTGTGTGTGTGTTTGCTTACGTATACACACACACACAGTTGCACAGAATTTTCATTTTGATTTGTTTTATGTAAAGGACATGAAGTACAAACACAGGCATAGAATCTATTTCTTCATTATACACACAAACACTCATATTTCTGTGGATACATGTAGCATGACACGTACTTAATATATATATATATATATATATATATATATATATATATATATATATATATATATATATATATATATATATATATATATATATATTATATATATATTATATATATGTGTGTGTGTGTGTGTGTGTAGGATCATAGGAAGTTACTAGGCTACTGGCCCAGAGGCCCTTACAAGCCTAGCCAAGAATTTAGCCCATGTTCCAACAAGTTAGCACCCTATCCCACTGTCCAGCAGGTACATAGGTGGAATTTCAAGGCTGTAGTTTCTGTTCCCCATCCACTTATCCAGGTTGTACTTAAAAAAGGTTTAATGAGGTACTCTGCTTTATGTGCAGAGGGAGTCTGTTCCACAAAAAGGGGAGTCTCTGGGACAGAAATCTGTCCTGCTAACAAGTCCTACTGATGTCACAGACCATGTCGAGGTCTCATGTGCGGGTTAATCGAGTGGCATTTGACTTGCGGATATGCAGCAGTCCCATCAGGGCGGGGTCTGGGATTGCTTTGTATGCCAGACAGAGGTCACCTCTGAGGAGTTTGTAGGAGACTGAGTAGACGGTTAGGGCTTTTAGCCTATCTGTGTAGGGTAGATGTTTGAGGCCCTGGATTCTCTGGGTGAGGAATCTCTGTGGTCTCTCTAGCTGCTGTATGTGCTTTTGAGGTGCATGCTGAAAGGGGCAATGTATTCAGTAACTGGTCTTATAAGGGAGGAATACAGGAATGTTATGACCACCTTGTCCCTGGATGAGCTACCCTTACTAATGAGGTGGGTCATGAAGAAAGCTTTCCATACAATGGAGGCAATATGGTGGTCAAACGTCAGTTTGCTATCAACCTGCGTTCCCAAGTTCCTCACGACTGATTGCGTGCTTAGTGCCTTATTATCAATGTGATAATTTGTGGGGACATCATTCTCCCCAAAAGGGATGATGATGCATTTTTTGGCATTCAGTTTGAGGCCATGTTTCTGGCACCAGTCATTTGTTTGGGTGAGACCCTCTTGGAGGATGTCCACATCACTAGGGGACTTGATGACAGTACCCAGTTTGCAGTCATCAGCAAACTTGGTCAGCCATAGCCCACTAGATTTGGCCTGCACTTCTGAGAAGTATATCCCAAACATCAGAGGCCCCAAGACCGATCCTTGGGATACACCACTTGTTATGGGTCTACTGCTTGAGATGGCTTCCCCTATTTTGACTAGATGGGATCTATCAGTGAACCAGTTTGCTAACCATCTGGTAACATATGAATTGAGGCCTAGTTGAAAGAGTTTATCTATTAAACCTGAATGGGGAATAGTATCAAAGGCCTTGGCCAGGTCAAGATAGGCGGTGTACACTGTCTTCCCCTCGTCTATGGCCTTGGTGACTGTCTCAAAGAAGTCAACCAAATTTAACAGGCATGAACTCCCCTTGACAAAACCAAACTGTGTGGAAACTGTGTGGATCAAGTGTCTGGAGGTTGCCAATGTTCCTGTTAATGAGTTCCATAATAATCAGTGCCATGGCCTTGCAGATCAGGCTAGTTAGGCTGATGGGTCTATAATTTCCTGGATTGGTGGACACTCCACCTTTGTGTAAAGGGATGACAGTAGTTGTCATCCACTCGGCTGGGACGAAGCCGGTACTCAGGCTTTGGTTGAATAGAGTGCCTAATGGTGCTGCAAGTTCCTGCCTGAGTTCATGTAGGATGCAACTTGGGATGTTATCGAATCCCAAGGCGGATGTATTTTTTGCCTTTGAGAGGGCAGTGATGACTTGCTCCCTAGAGATAAGGGGAGGGGGCAGGTACTGGGGATGTCCTATTTTACTGATGGGGGGGGGGCAGAGGGGTGAAGTTTTCAATGAACCTGTCTGCCAGCAGGTTTGGCTATATCTGCAGGGTTTGTGTATATGGTGTCCATGACCACCAGTTCGGAGCAGATCTGGGTGCTTCCCTTCAGATTGCGGACGTATGTGAAGAAAGCCTTATGATTGTCTTTAGTAGATGTGGCCAACTTGAACTCGAAGTTTGCTTTGGAGGATTTCATTAGTGCTCTTATTTGCTTATTCAGGCTAAGGAGAGATTGCTTCCAATTAGGCACCTGCTCCTTTTAATTATATAGTTTATTTATTGTAGATGTCCACCAGACAGGTTTAGTCTTTCTTGAGGAGGATGATTTCATCCTGTCTGGTATTCCTGATTCCATGCAGCAATATAAATGCTCATATAACACTACAGTACTTTAGTGTATGTTTGGACATATGTGCGAGTTTCTGTGGAGGCTAGGGAGCTCTGAAGCTGTTTATACCTTCCCTCAGGAGGTTGTAATCAGTTTTGGAGAAGTTTTTTTGTTTGACTGTAGCTGGGGGGCGGGAGAGTTGGGGGAAGATGGTGACTTCGAAAGTGATTGCTTTGTGGTCAGATCTTACCAGAGATTATGACACTGTAGGGATGCTGCAGTGGTTACTCATGTTGGTTAATACCAAGTCCAAAATATTTTCCCCTCTTGTGGGGGTATCAACCAACTGGTCCAAGGCATTTGCATTGATGAAATCAAGGAATCTCTGGGTATTTGTGTTTTGGCATGAGTATTTCTTCC